>NC_086320.1:269092228-269392228 GCF_036172605.1 Pelobates fuscus | reverse complement strand
TTATTTCCAACTCCTCAATTTAATTCAATTTATTTTAAAATATGTTTTATTGGCTGTTTATCAACTCCTGATAAGCCTTTTATCATTTTTGACAGGTTTAATTCCACGTATTAAAACATTATCGAAAGCCAATTAATTTTGTTTCAAATATCAAATGTAAAGCCTCTATTTTACATGAAAAGTATAGGATTTGACTATTCAATTCCATTTTGCATAGTAAATGACCTCCAACCGCTCCAACAAAAACTATTGACAAAATAACACATTTTTTTTTATATTACTTGCCCAATGGCTGCTATTGGTGACTTTTAAATCTTCCTTGTACTAATTTGGGAGTCATATTGAAACCCTTTTCTTTCAGGGTTAATAATTAAAAAAGCACATAAATGTACTTCGAAAGCATTTTTATTGTAGGAATTTTCTCAAGCAGCCAAACCATTTCTTTGATTTTACTGCTATTTTAGTTGCAATTCGATAAAAATATTGTCCAAAACTGGTTAATATTTTTACTGTCTTTGGTCAGAATTAAATCTAGGGCCTTGTTGGTAAATAGCTGTCGCTATTAACAACAGGTTTCACTGTTTTTAACCATATGGCCACCTATAATGCCTGCTTGCACATGTTTTGACCACTTGCAGATTGATTAGCCACTTGCTGGTAAGTTGTCACCATAGCAACCACAACTTGTTAATTTAAAAAAATACAAATAAAATAACAAACAAGAAATTGTACATTGTCTACAATGTATTACTCAGGTATTTTGTGCTATGCCAGATACATATCTGTATTTTGTTCACTTAAGCGAAACATTTTGCTTATGAATAATAATCTTACTTTCCTATCATGTGTCTGGTATTTTAATTTATTGCTCTAGGATATAGATTAATATGCTTTGATATAGGCTCTAGGGTTTCATTGTAACATAACTTACAACATTGGGAGATATAACATAGGGACAGATGGGCACATCTTTGCTAGGCCCTGGGGGATCTCACAAGAGATGCAAGATAACAACTGTGGCTGCCTGGCACCCCGACTTGGGTACCTCCATCAGTCGCTGCTTCCTAGTAATTGCTAGTACCATAAGTACTGCACTGGAGCACCATAACTCCTGTAAACCCCACAAACCACCGCAACTTGATTGGGGTCTCGCTGTCCTCCACCCATCCTGGACCCAAGACCAGGATCCAGCTTCCACTGGGTAGACCTCTCGTAGTCCAGAGAGCGAAGCAGACTGCTCTTACAAGAGCAATCGTTGTAACCCAAGGGAGTATAGTGATTATAGCAAACCCCATAGTGAATATAGCTTTCCAATCCCCCAAACATGAGCCAAGACTTTATGAAGGGGTAAACTGTTCTGTTTAATGGCAGCCACAACTGGCCTTTTATGACAGTCCCCATGCAAGGGGCACTCTGCCCGTGACCTGAGAGTAGACTACAGTAAAAACATACACACAATTGTATTTCTCTCAGGTCCAGGACACTCCCATACAAAACAAGACAATCCCTCCCCTATGCCTGGGAGATTGAGTCAGGAACTAAAATAACTCAATTATCTCCAGGCACAAAACACACAATTTTTAACACCACCACGAAATCCATGAAAAGTTACATCCCCTGATAGCCCCAATATGGATGACCAACATATCCAAAAATCACCCAGATGCCAGATCGGTTCAGGGGTTCGGGATTTCCATGGAAGTCATAATTTTGACCGACCGTGCACATGGTCCTATGCCCAAAACAATTCCAGGGAATCAGGGCTAACGGTCGGTCTCTCTGTCTGGAGTAAAAAAGTACATAACTCACATGAACAGAGCCTTTTAAAGTGCATTGAGCAAGGTATATTGCAGGGTCCATAGTCCTGAGGCAAAAGGCCGGTCAGCAGGCCCCTCCAAGAACCCATGACGAGATTCAGTTCATCACATTTCTTCCCCCCAAGGTAAGACTAACCAGGTACCTGACCTTCTGTGGGTCGGTAGCTGAGTTAGTCGAGTAGCCCACTCATAAACAAGTACTGGACCTGGTGACTTCTGTAGCCCAGCTCTGTCCTGTGTATCCCCAGCTGTTAAGTGGGCATCTGGTATTCCCGGCCTCTCTGTTGCTCTCCGGCTTGGAGTTGGGTGGGCAGAGACCAGCGGTGCTCTGCCCCGCAGCCAGCGTTACAGCTGGGTATATCAGAGGGTTGTCAGGTCCTGGACTAAGGACAAGGGGAGGGCAGAGGCCAACTGCGCTATGCCCTGGTGCCAGTGCTTCTGCTGGGGGAACCGGTGCATAGTCCTGCCCTGTAACATGGGGACAAGTATAGCAGAAACCAGCTCTTCCGCTGGGATGGCCAGTGTATCATCACCTAGATCGGTTCTGGGGTTCGGGATTTCCATGGAAGTCATAATTTTGACCAACCATGCACATGGTCCTATGCCCAAAGCAGTTCCAGGGAATCAGGGCGAACGATTGGTCTCTGTCTGGAGTACAAAAGTACATAACTCACATGAACAGAGCTTTTTAAAGTGTGTTGGGCAAGGTATATTACAGGGTCCATAGTCCTGAGGCAAGAGGCTGGCCAGCAGGCCCCTCCAAGAACCTGTGACAAGGTTCAGCTCGTCAAAACAACCATAATGGGCGTCAGAAAAGGGACATTCCCAAAGGGAAAAGGAGCACAGGGAAAGGGAGGACATTTTAATCAAATACATTTTGGCCAAATGTTTCTCAAATTGCAATCATGCATCCTTGATTGGTTCTTACATAAATGTATGCCTAAGTATGAAATATAAGAATCTCTCCAATCAAAATCAAATTTATTTTTTAAAGTATCCAATTCAAGTCTTGGGATGAAAAAGGAAAGAGCTTCTGATTTGTTAGTGTTCAATTTATAGGGGATATAATGATGAATTCTTCCAGGATTGACATTAGCGGTGTAAGTGAGGACAATGGTTTTTTTAATGAAAGCATGATGTTGTCAGGGTCTTACATGTGGAGTCCCGAATATATTTGTATAATGTTATCATATCCCCTCTCAGGCGACGTTTTTCTAAACTAAATAGGTTTAAATTTGTTAACCTTTCTTCATAGTTGATATGTTCCATTCCTTTTATTAATTTTGTAGCACGCCTCTGCACTTTTTCTAGTGCCATAATATCCTTCTTTAGAATAGGTGCCCAAAATTGCACAGCATATTCAATATGTGGTCTTACCAGAGGCAAAATTATATTCTCTTCCCGAGAATGAATGCCTTTTTTCATGCATGACAGTACCTTACTGGCCTTGGCCACTGCTGATTGATATTGCACATTGTTGCATAGTTTGTTGTCTATAACAATTCCCAAGTCCTTTTCGTGTGTTGTTATCCCTAATTCGCTTCCATTAAGGGTATACGTTGCTTGTGTATTCTTTACGCCGAAATGCATAACTTTGCGTTTTTCAACATTAAATTTCATCTGCCATTTGAGTGCCCAGTCCCCCAGTCTATCTAAATCCCTCTGCAGCAAAGTAATATCTTGCTCACATTGTATTATTTTACAGAGTTTTGTGTCTTCTGCAAACACTGAAACATGACTTTCAATGCGGTCTTCAAGATCATTTATAAACATGTTAAATAGAAGGGGTCCCAGAACAGACCCCTAAGGGACAGAACTTGCCACCTCTGTCCAGCTTGAAAATTTACCATTAATGACAACTGTTTGCACTCTGTTTTAAGCCAATGTTCTACCCAAGAACAAGCATTTTCATCTCGACTGATTTATTTGAGTTTGAACATTAATCTATTGTGTGGAACTGTATCAAATGCCTTGGCAAAATCCAAATAGATCACATCCACTGCAACACCCTGCTCTATACTTCTACTTACTTCGATAGAATTCACTAGGGAATACCTTAGGGAAGTTATGTCTAGATTTGGCTTGCCGGATCCTTTAATTGGTGCCGTATTCGCTTTATACAGCCAAAGTCTCTGCGTCTGGTTTCATATCAGATAGTTTTTCCATTATCTAATGGTACAAGAGTTTTTGGTTTGCCTATTGTCGCCACTTTTATTTGTGATGGCAATAGAGTCTTTGGCAGAAATCAGTAAGTGGTGGGATGCAATCATTGTGGTGGGAGACAAAGAACAAAAAATTGGCCTATTTGAAGATGACATCTGTCACGGTTCTCACATCCAGACGAGGTCGCCCCTGAAGGGAACCTGGAGACTTTGTGGTTCTAAGCCTGTGTTCCTCCCTTTGAGCCTCCCTTTATCCTTGCCATGTCTCCAGCACTGGGGCCTGGACTTTACCTGTGACTGCTCTTGTACATCATGGTCCACCTGTAGCTGATCACTAATTAGCCAGATATAAGACACTGCCTCTCCCTGAGGGTCCGATGATCCAAATACTGAGGGGAACCGAATCTGCAGAAAGAAATTACGTCAGTAGACCCGCCGGGCGGACATAGGAAACATGACGTCTAGATTCCCACCTTCCAGTTCTCTGAACCACCTGCGCTGGCATGCCAAGTCTAGAGGCCTCAGTGGCCATCCCAATACGAAAATAATGCCCCCTGAAATCCATGCTATCAATTCCCAGAGATTCCAGCCCTAAACTGAACACTCTAATAAACTGGAAATGAGAAACGAAACTACCATCCTCATGCACCATGAGGGGCAGAGCGGGAGAAGAGCACAAGGTACAATATTCCCCAAAGGACCAAACAGGACAGATGCCGGAACCTGGCACAGCCCCCAGACGGACCCATTTGTCCGTACCCAAGACATCAGTCTTTGATCCTGAAAGAGATCTGATCAGCAGTGCAAGAAACATCCCCAAATAGTACCCCCCCCCCCCCCACCACACTTGTCGCCTACTGGGGCACACCAGCTCCCCAATCTGCATGGCACCAAAGAATGCCAGGGAGAAAGCCAAGCGAAAGGGCCAAGCCTCGAATTCCGAATAGCAAACCATGCGCAAAGCATCACACAGATTAGTCAAGAGAGCACCCGAGACAGGACACCTCGAGTCCTGCGAGGGCACCCTCCCTGCTTCAAACCTTTTAGATCCTGGCGTACTATAAACGCTTTGGTAGCGTCTTCCCAACCCCGCAACTTGAACAGGAAGCTGAGCCCCACCAGGCGCGCAGAAATGGCCGAGAGGGACAACCCTGCAGCCGCCCAGTGCCCCAGGAGCCGAACCAGACCCTGCAGGCAAGTGGACAAGTCCGGAAACCCCGATGGGACAGCTCCCACCCGTCCCATTCCCTCCACACCTTGTTATAGTGTGCCCATGTGGCCGCCGAGACCGACCCACGGACCAACTCCATCAATCTGTCAGGCCCAATGACCACATCTCTGTCGGGCATGGGACACCTTCCAAGTCGGCTTGCGGAGCCACCGCCCGAAACACGTCCCACTGTGAACGAGAGAGAGCATCGGCCATCACATTGTGAACATCCGAGATGTGCACAGCCCTACAATACACATTAAGCTCCAATAGTGCAGAACCAAGCGCCGCAGCAAGCGTACCACGGGGAGGCGGGGGGAGGGGGAGCCGACAGCTGGTTAATAGCACCAACCCCAAATTGTTGCAATGGAAAACCACCCGTCTGTCCTCAAGCAGGGAACCCCACACCTCCAAAGCCACCAGAATAGGGAAGAGCTCCAGAAAAGCCAAGTTCCAAGTGAGCCCTGTCGTATGCCAGGCCTCCGGCCATGAGTCAGTGCGCTATTTGGAGCCCAGAATGGCCCCATAACCCGCCTCGCCAGGCGCATCAGTAAAGAAGTGGAGGTCTGCATTAGAAACCTCTGGGGCTTGCCAGTATGTCCTACCATTGTATGAAGCCAGAAAGGAATCCCAGACAGCCATATCAGCCCGCAAAGGCCGTGTAAGCTGGATAAAGTGCTGTGGGCGAACTACCCCAGATGTCGCTGCCCCCAAGCGCCTGTTAAAGAGACGACCCATGGGCAAAATCCAACAGGCAAAATGTAATTTCCACAGCAGAGATTGCAGGCAGCGTAGCCAGGCCCAGACTGGCCATCGGGCACACTGGGCAAATGTCCGGTGGCCAGGGGCCGAGGCCGGCAGGGGAAGGTCCCAGGATCTCCCCTGTCGGTCTATGCAGGGCCGGCACTATCCGAGCGCCGGCCCCGCTGTGTGCCACGACGGGCCGGTGGGGAGATCAAAGATCTCCCTCACCGGCCCACTGAAATAGACATGCGGCTGGGGAGGGAGGGAGAGGACCCGGCGGAGCTCTATCTTGCAGCTCCGCCGGGTTCCTCTCGCGAGATCCGGCGCGCCGCCATGGCAACGACCGGATCTCGCGAGAGTGAACTCTAGCCTCGCAGGCTAGAGTTCACTCACCCACTGGACCACCAGGGATGCTGTGCGAGCGCCGGTACCCCCTCCAAGATACCACCATGCCGGTCCTTCCTCCCACTCACCACCGTGCCGGTCCCCCCCTACTTATTTTTATTTTTTTACCAACCCAAAACACACACAGACAATCCCTTCTAATACTCACACACAGCACTCTCACACACAGCACTCTCACAACCATCACACACAGCACTCTCACACCCATCACACACAGCACTCTCACACACAGCACTCTCACACCCATCACACACAGCACTCTCACGCCCATCACACACAGCACTCTCATACACAGCACTCTCATACCCATCACACACAGCACTCTCATACCCATCACACACAGCACTCTCATACCCATCACACACAGCACTCTCATACCCATCACACACAGCACTCTCACACTCATCACACACAGCACTCTCATACACAGCACTCTCACACCCATCACACACAGCACTCTCATACACAGCACTCTCGCACCCATCACACACAGCACTCTCGCACCCATCACACACAGCACTTTCACACTCATCACACACAGCACTCTCATACACAGCACTCTCACACCCATCACACACAGTACTCTCATACCCATCACATACAGCACTCTCATACCCATCACACACAGCACTCTCATACCCATCACACAGCACTCTCGCACCCATCACACACAGCACCCTCGCACCCATCACACACAGCACTCTCGCACATAGCACACACAGCACTCTCACACACATCACTCGCACACTCAGCCCACAAACATCACACACACAGCACCCCTCAAACACAGCATCCATCACACACACACTGCACCCTTCACGTACACACTACATCCCTCACAGACACCCACTGCACCAAACACACACACACACAATACTTCCGAACATATTTATATATATTATATATATATATATATATATATACACACTACAGCACCCCTCACACACATACTGCAGTCCTAAACACATTACGTTCCAGACACACACTAGATCCCTTACCCAACTCTGGATCATATACGCACACTAGATCCCTTTATACACTCTGAATCCTTATATACACACACTCACTAGATCTCCTACACATTCTGGGTCCTTCAAACACACACTAGACTCCTGTATACACAAACACTGCGCCATCTACACACACACATACTACATTTCTAAAATACACATTCTGGATCCCTTATATACACACTAGTTTCATTGTAAACAAACACATACTACACCCCAAAACACACACTCTCTACAACCCCTACAAATACTACATCACCTATATACACACACACACACTATAGCCTGTATGCACACACTTACATTCTCTACAGCCCCATGCCATATATGCATTACATTACACCAAAAACACAACACTACTAAAACCGACCTTATTACACAATACCACACCACAATCAGCTCACTCTACACACACACAATACCACAAGCAGGCTCCAAACACATGCACAATACTCTTTCCTGGCCCTTTTGTCTCCTGGTATCCATTTATAGAGACACCAGAGACAAGTTGCAAGGAAACACAGTGCAAGCATGTTATTAAATTTGCTTGCACTGTGCAGAACAAATACAGGGCTTTTTTTCTCATGCTAGAGCTCTTTAGCAGAGCTCTGCGCATGGTCTGCCCTGGAAGAGCATTGAACCAACATGCTCACTTTGAGAGGGGGCGTGTTTGTCTTTGGTGATGACAAAACACACCCTCTCTGCCCCGCCCCTTCTTAGTGGGCCGCCGTGATAAAAAAATGCCCGGGCTGAATTTTTCTCCCAGTCCGGCCCTGAGCGTAGCTGAATCTTACGCTGCCCCATGGCCCGTGACAATGCTAGGCGCAGGTCCAGAACCTTATCCTGGGGCAACCAACATTCCCCGGCCACCAAATCGATTTTGATGCCCAGAAAACTAAGGCACGTGACCGGACCCACCGTCTTGTCATGAGTCAATGGAATACCGAATCGCTGAAACACTTCCCCGAGAACCCGCAGCAGCTGGGCACAGACATGTGACTCTGCCCGTCCTACACACAGGAAATCATCCAGGTAGTGCAGGAGGGAAGTGACCCCTGCTTCCCTCCGTACTACCCATTCCAGAAAAGTGCTAAAGCACTCAAAATAAAAACACGACAGAGAGCAACCCATAGGGAGGCACATATCCACAAAGAACTGTCCTTCAAAGGCACAGCCCAGGAGATGATGGCACTCCGGATGCACCGGAAGCAGCCGAAAGGCAGATTCCACGTCCACCTTTGCTAGCAATGCCCCCGGGCCCGCTGCCCTCACCATGCGAACCGTCACATCAAAGGATGCGTAGGATACCCTGCAAAGCTCTGCCGAGATGTCATGATTCACTGAACCCCCTTACGGGTATGACAAATGGTGAATCAGGCAATATTTACCAGGTTCCTTCTTAGGCACCACGCCCAAAGGGGAAACCCGCAAATTAGGCATGGGGGGGTGGAAAACGAGCCAGCCATCTGACCCAAGGAGACCTCCTTCCCCAGTTTTTCGCGTACTACCTGAGGGAATTCCCGCATGGACCTGAGGTTCCGAACAGAGTGCCGAACAGAGTGCCGTGGAGGGCGCTCCAAGAAGGGGATCCAAAAACCCCGCTCAAACCCTTCCACCAGGAACCGCGCCGCGGCCCAATTCTTATAAAGGTTGAGCCACTGGCGCATCGCGTTTACGAGCACCGCAGTCGTTGCCCCCATGCAGGGGCGGGCTGGGCCGGGGGGCAGGGAGGCAATTGCCCCCCAGGCCGCCCTAAATCCCATTAAGACCGGCCGCGGCGGGCCGGCCCTTTAAATGATGCAGCCGCCTGAGTGCTCTGTAAAGAGCGCTCAGGCGGCTGCATAACAGATTCTCCCCTCCCTCCCCTCCCTTGTAGCGTGGCCGAGCCGGTCTCCGGTCCGCAGTCCCGGCCGGAGTGATGGGAAGGTGCACGCTCAGTGTGCACCTTTCTTTCAGTCCGGCCGGTTACAGGAAACAGAAACTCCTGTTCCGCACGGAGTTTCTGTTTCCTGTAACCGGCCGGACTGACAGGAAGTGCACACTGAGCGTGCACCTTCCCATCACTCCGTCCGGGACCGGAGAGCAGCTCGGCCACACTACAGGGGGGAGTAAGAGGGGAGGGGGGAGTAAGGGGAGGGGCGGAGTAAGAGGAGGGGGGAGTAAGAAGAGGGGAGGGGGGAGTGTAAGAAGGAGGGGAGACAAGAAAAAGAGGGGGGAAGAAGAGGGGAGGGGAGTAAGAAGAGGGGGAGGGGGGAGTAAGAAGGAGGGGAGATAAGAAAAAGAGGGGGGTAAGAAGAAGAAGGGGGGAGTAAGAAAAAGAGTGGGGAGTAAGAAGAACAAGAGTGGGAAGTAATTAGAAGAAGGGGGTAAGAAGAAGAAGGGGGGTAAGAAGAAGAAGGGGGAGTAAGAAGAAGAGGGGGGAGTAAGAAGAAGTAGGAGAGTTAAGAAGAAGAAGGGGGGGTAAGAAGAAGAAGAAGGGGGGAGTAAGAAGAAGGGGGTAAGAAGAACAAGGGGGGAGTAAGAAGAACAAGGGGGGAAGTAAGAAGAACACAGGGAGGAGGGGGGTAAGAAGAACACGGGGGGTTAGGAGAACACACAGAGGGAGGAGTGAGAAGAACACAGGGAGGGTGGAGGGGGGGATGAGAAGAGCACAGGGAGGGTGGGTGAGTGTGAGAAGAGACCGCTAGGGGAGGGTGGGGGAGAGAAGAGACCACTAAGGGGCAGGGGAGAGCTCTAAGGGACAGCTCTATAGGACAGGGGGCAAGACAGGGAGCTCTTTCACACTACGCGCACACACACACACACACACAATGCATCCCTATACATACACAGAAACACACAATGCATCCCTATACATACACAGAAACACAACATGCTTCCCTTACACACAGAGAAACACACAATGCATCCATTACACACACACACACAATGCAACCCTTACACACAAAGACAATGCATAATTTGCACACATACACAGAAACATACAATGCAAACCCTTACACACACATGCAAACACACACACTGTTTTTCTTACATACACACAGAAACACAATGCATCTCTTACACTCAATGCACACACATACAGACACACACCTTGCATCCCTTATGCATACAAACACAGATTCACACAATGCATCCCTTACACACAACCAGAAACACATAATTGTCACGGTAATATACCCCAACACGCAGGAATAGTTCAATAGTCAAGAGACAAGAAACCAGGGTTCGTCTTACCGGACCTTAGAATGGCCGGACTAGGACGAGTAAGAAAGACAGAGTCTAGAACAAGCCGAGGTCAAGGGAACTGAGAGACAGCGTAACGTAGAACAAGCCGAGGACTGGTACACAGAGGACAAAACAGCGGATAAGCAAGCAAGGATAAGGAGAGAGCGGAGTCAGGAACAAAGCCAAGGTCAAGCACCAAAAAACCAACTGAACGATACAAGCACTAAAGGGAACTGGACAGAAACCACGATAGGGCAAGGAGCAAGGGAAACAGGTGAGTATAAATACCCTAAAGTTCACTTTGATTGGCCCCTGTCATATCCACGCCCCCAAAACGTGAGTGTATGGGGAACGTGGCATGACAGGGGCCAATGGGAGACTGATTCTAATTTAGTCTCCCACTGTCCCTTTAAGAGCGCGCCCGAGACGCGCGGCGCGCTCTTAGTGTCGGGCGGGACACGTGACCGCTTCTCGCGGTCACTGCCCGCCTGACTGATCTTATCGTTGGCTGAGCCGCGCGCGGCTCGTGCAGGAGCAGGACCGCGCGCGGCGAGAAGAGAGGACCCCGGCCGGCCCCTGGAGAGGGTAAGTACCGCTACAGTACCCCCCCCTGAAGACACGCCCACCGGGCGGGGAGGAGCAGGCCTGGCAGGAAAACGAGCGTGGAAAGAACGCACAAGGCGAGGAGCGTGAACAGCGTCAGCGGAAATCCAACTGCGTTCCTCAGACCCATAGCCCTTCCAATGTACCAGATATTGGAGGCGACCCCGAAGCAAACGAGAGTCAATTACAGCCGCCACTTCAAACTCCTCATGGCCCTCCACAGAAACCGGAGGAGGAGGAGGGACATGCCGAGTATAACGGTTGCACAGGAGGGGTTTTAACAAGGAGGTATGAAACACGTTAGGAATGCGTAGATTTTTAGGAAGATCCAATGCATACGAGACAGGATTAACCACATGCAAGATACGAAAAGGACCAATAAAACGAGGGGCCAACTTCATAGAAGGCACACGAAGACGAATATTGCGAGTAGAAAGCCAAACCCGGTCTCCCACAGCATAGGATGGAGCCGCCCTGCGATGCTTGTCTGCCTGAACCTTCTGGCGAGCAGCTGAAGCCACCAAAGAACACTGAACCTGCTCCCAAGTATTACGTAGACTAGCCAAATGTTCGTCCAGAGCTGGCATGCCCTGTAAGGAGAATGCAGCTGGAAGAACCACGGGATGCCGGCCATAAACAACGTAAAAAGGGCTGTTACCGGAGGATTCATGAGCAGCATTATTACGAGCAAACTCAGCCCAAGGAAGAAGGTCAGCCCAATTGTTCTGATGGTGGGACACGAAACAACGAAGATACTGCTCTAGAGATTGGTTGGCACGTTCAGCAGCTCCATTAGACTGGGGGTGGTAGGCGGAAGAAAACGAGAGGGAGATACCCATCTCTGTACAAAACGTTCTCCAGAATCTGGAGATAAACTGGCTACCCCTATCGGACACGATCGAAGTGGGAATACCATGCAACCGAAACACCTCCCTGGCAAAGATAGAGGCAAGTTCCTTGGATGATGGCAATTTGACAAGAGACACAAAATGAGCCATCTTAGAAAAACGATCCACAATCATCAGGATGACAGTTTTACCATTAGAGGGAGGTAATTCAACAATAAAATCCATGGATATATTGGACCACGGCCTCTCGGGTATGGGCAACGGATGCAACAACCCACAAGGAACTCTGTGGGAGGACTTCATACTGGCACAAGTGCTACAGGCATTAACGTAATCGGTGACGTCCTTGCGCAAGGAAGCCCACCAGAAATATCTAGAAACTGCTGAGAATGTCTTAGAAATACCAGGGTGTCCAGCAGTTCTAGTGTCATGATATAATGACAAGATGTCTCGTCTCTCCGGTATATCAACGAATAGCTTATCAGCAGGCCTCTCCCCAGGAGCCAAGTTTTGTTTAGCCTGAATAGCTTGTAAGAGAGAAGACGAAATAGAAAGAACAGTAGTAGCTATTATTCTGTCAGGCGGAATGACAGGGGTAACATCGACCTCGAGTTTGTCAGTAGTCTCGAATTGTCTGGACAGAGCGTCAGCTTTAGCATTACGATCACCCGGTCTGTATGTGATTATGTAATTAAAACGAGACAAAAACAGAGACCACCTGGCCTGCCTAGAAGACAATCTTTTTGCTTCACTAAGGTAGGAGAGGTTTTTGTGATCCGTTAAAATGAGGATGGGATCCCTAGTACCCTCTAGCAGATGTCTCCATTCCTTGAGCGCCAAAATGATAGCAAGGAGTTCACGATTGCCTACATCATAATTCTTCTCAGCTTTAGACATCTGTCTGGAAAAGAAGCCACAAGGGTGTAACGGCTTTTCAGGTGAATCTCTTTGAGACAAGATAGCACCTACCCCTATCTCAGAAGCATCAACTTCAAGAATAAAGGGCAGTGAAGGGACAGGATGCTGTAAAATAGGAGCAGAGGCAAATGAAGCCTTCAGGAATTCAAAGGCCTCGAGTGCTTCTGGTTTCCAGACATGAGTATTACCATCCTTCTTGGTCATTCTGGTTATAGGTGCTACAATGGCAGAAAACCCTTTAATAAAACGCCTATAATAATTAGAGAACCCCAGAAAACGCTGAATGGCTTTCAAACCCTGAGGTAGAGGCCATTCCATAATGGCAGACAGTTTCTTGGGATCCATACGAAAACCCTTGGCAGAGATTATATAACCCAAGAATTGGACTTCAGATTGATCAAATGAACATTTTTCGAGTTTGCAATAGAGACCGTTAACCAGAAGAGTTCTCAACACTAATTTAACATGCATGTGATGAGTCTGTAAATCAGTAGAATAAATTAATATGTCGTCCAAGTATACTATAACGAATGTATGTATATATTGACGTAGGACATCATTAATAAATTCTTGAAAAACTGCTGGGGCGTTACAAAGACCAAAGGGCATCACAGTATATTCGTAGTGGCCACTCCTGGTATTGAATGCGGTCTTCCACTCGTGATCCTTTTTGATACGTATGAGATTGTAAGCACCCCTAAGGTCCAATTTAGTAAAAACTGTGGCCTGTTTAAGCCTATCAAATAGTTCTGTGATCAAAGGTATGGGGTACGCATTTTTGACGGTGATTTTATTTAGGCCCCTATAGTCAATACAAGGCCTTAATTCGCCATCTTTCTTAGATACAAAGAAGAAACCCGCCCCTGCCGGGGAAGAGGATCTTCTTATAAATCCCTTCTCTAGAGATTCCTTAATATATTCCTCCATAACCAGATTCTCCTGAGGAGATAAAGGATATATTCTCCCTTTGGGAGGCATCGTACCAGGTAATAAATTAATAGCACAATCGTAAGGCCTGTGAGGTGGCAATTTTTCAGCCTCCCTTTTATCAAAAACAGATTTAAGAGACAGGTACTGAGGGGGTATGATCGTAGGCACGGGAGGAATATTAGTAGAATTCAAAGGGGTGATTTTAACAATACAAGACTCTTGGCAAGAATCACTCCAAGAAACTATTTGTCCTGACTCCCAATCAATGGTGGGATTATGAGTACGTAACCAAGGATACCCTAACACGAGGTGAGAGGAAGGAGAAGTAATGATCTGAAACCGAATGGTCTCAGAGTGTAACACCCCTGTAGACATATGTAGTGGAACAGTTTCATGTGTGATAACTGGAGAGCATAATGGTCTACCATCTATGGCCTCAACGGCCAAGGGTGTCTCCTTCTCTCTGGTGGGTATGTTATTCTCCTTGACAAAACTGGAATCAATAAAGTTTTCGGCCGCTCCGGAATCAACCAGGGCTAGTATATTCCCTGCTATGCAGTTACTACCAAGGTGCAGGGAAACAGGGAGAAGTAATTTATTAAGAGGCAAATGTGAGGACTGTGATGTCACACCCAAGGCCAGTCCTCTATACGGTCTTAGGTGCGATAGTTTCCCGGACGCACGGGACATTCTTGTCTCATATGACCCCTCCTACCACAATAAAGACAAAGTCCCTCCTTTCTCCTATAAAGCTTTTCAGCGTCAGTAAGTTTGGCAACCCCTAACTGCATAGGTTCCTCCTCAGAACCTTTAGATCCCTCGGGAGTCTCAGCTCTAGGGGAGTTAACGGGAACAAAACGTCTATTTCTGGACCTGGTATATAACCTGTCACGGATCCTGTTATCTATATCGATAAGATAGTCAATCAGGTCCTCCAGGGGTACAGGGAGGTCCTTAGCTGCTACCTCATCCAACATAGTTTCAGACAGACCTTCCATAAACGCAGTAGTAAGCCCATTATTAGTCCAATCTACCTGTGAGGCAAGGGTACGGAACTGAATAGCATAATCGGCTACGACTAAAAGGTCAAAAAATGCCGCCAGGGCATTAATGAGAATAAAGCAAGTTTATTCTCATTAATGCCCTGGCGGCATTTTTTGACCTTTTAGTCGTGTCAAATGTTCTACGAAACGCTGTGAGGAAGCTAGTGAAGTCGTGTACCATAGGCCCATTAGCCTCCCAAATAGGATTTGCCCATTCTAGTGCCTTATCCGTAAGCTGGTGCATAAGAAAACCCACCTTAGATCTATCAGTGGGAAATGAACGTGGGTACATCGCAAAGTGGAACTCCACTTGATTAAGGAATCCCCTACATGTCTTAGCGTCCCCTCCATACCTAGGTGGCGGGGTTAGATGTGCTGAAGCATTAGGCATATTAGCTGTGTCTGGTATAGGGTTTCCAGGAGGCGCAGGTACAGGTACCGGAGCTGATCTGGATAACAGTGTCTGGATGGCTTGAGCCATTTGATCCATACGGTGATCCTGTTCTGCGAATCTAGCCTCATGAGTGGCCATCTGTTGTCCTAAACCTGCGGGGTCCATGGCCCTATCGTAATGTCACGGTAATATACCCCAACACGCAGGAATAGTTCAATAGTCAAGAGACAAGAAACCAGGGTTCGTCTTACCGGACCTTAGAATGGCCGGACTAGGACGAGTAAGAAAGACAGAGTCTAGAACAAGCCGAGGTCAAGGGAACTGAGAGACAGCGTAACGTAGAACAAGCCGAGGACTGGTTCACAGAGGACAAAACAGCGGATAAGCAAGCAAGGATAAGGAGAGAGCGGAGTCAGGAACAAAGCCAAGGTCAAGCACCAAAAAACCAACTGAACGATACAAGCACTAAAGGGAACTGGACAGAAACCACGATAGGGCAAGGAGCAAGGGAAACAGGTGAGTATAAATACCCTAAAGTTCACTTTGATTGGCCCCTGTCATATCCACGCCCCAAAAACGTGAGTGTATGGGGAACGTGGCATGACAGGGGCCAATGGGAGACTGATTCTAATTTAGTCTCCCACTGTCCCTTTAAGAGCGCGCCCGAGACGCGCGGCGCGCTCTTAGTGTCGGGCGGGACACGTGACCGCTTCTCGCGGTCACTGCCCGCCTGACTGATCTTATCGTTGGCTGAGCCGCGCGCGGCTCGTGCAGGAGCAGGACCGCGCGCGGCGAGAAGAGAGGACCCCGGCCGGCCCCTGGAGAGGGTAAGTACCGCTACAATAATACATCCCTTATACACAACCAGAAACACATAATACATCCCTTATACACAAATACACGCTGCATCACCTGCACAAACTGGTATCCCTATACACTACATACCATAAGCACACATATTAGATCCTCTACAATAACACATAACACATCCCCTACACACTCCACTCCCTGTGAGCGAACTCATGGGTGGGTGGAACATATAAGTGGACTTATGAGTGGGCCTTATGGGCATACTCACCGTCAGGCACTGGGGCCCAGACCTTGAGCTGTGTAAGAGGCCCCAAAAAATGGAGCTGCTTCCAATTCTCCCAGAACATTGAATTTTGTGACCACAGTTGCAAACAGCCTCCAGAGATCCGGTTCTACACCAGACCAGTGGAGCCAAACTGCAGCTCATCATCATCCTCATCTAATTGTAAGTAGGCAATCTAGTATATTATTAGTGACACTAATCTATAATTTACCTCACATTAAAGGGACACTATAGCTTAATGAAGTGGTTCTGGTGTCTATAGCTGGTCCCTGCAGGCTTTTTAATGTAAACACACACAGTGTGCAGCTCTGGCGTTAGTTCATATGGCAGATCATATGGGTGGGGCATTGTGATGTCACATGGGGGGGCGGCAAATTTATATTTTGTCTAGGGCGGCAAAAACCTTGCACCGGCTCTGATCCTGGGCAGGTGCACCAGTGTACTGGTGACCCACAGGAGGGGAGTGCACTGATTGCACTGCACTCTCCTTCTGCCCAGACCCGTCTTGACCGCAGTGCAAGTGCCCTCTGCCCCTAATTTACAGTGGCTCACACTCACAACAAGCAGTGCCTGGAGCCCTTTGCAGAGACGGAAACAAAGAGGTTCTGCGGCAGCTAGCCGTCCTGCAAGTATTACATTAAACAGCTGTTCCCCATGCAGCCACAGGTGGCGTTGTGCTGGGAGACTGTGATTACTCTTCACTTCCTCCCAGCCTACAGAGCAGCGCATGGGGGAGAGAGAGGAGGAGGCATGATTTAATCTTGAATAAATCCTCTAAGCAAACCTTTATAAATTTGGGGGGATCAGCTCTGTTTCCACAGTTTATTGGTGTTAACTCTGATGTCTGTATTAATATTGAGGGATGTCTAAGTAGTAACGTCAGTGTGTGTCAGCAGGGCCAGCCGTTGGGGTGGGCAAGCTGTGCGGTCACGCAGGGTGCCATGACAACAGAGGCACCCGGCGGCCAACACAGCTCACAAGTTGGGTACACCAGCATATTTAATTTAAACGATTCGCTGGTGGTCCACTGGTGCGCACCAGCAGTAGGTGCAGTCAGATCATATCCTCTCCCTCGTGGTTCCGGCGCTCAGTTAGTGAGTCAGAGCACAGGCTCAGAGATTCTCAGCCTGTGCTCTGACAACACTGAAAGTCAGAGCCGTGAAGGAGCGGGTATGGCAAAGAGCTACTGATTAGCATAACATCAATATCCGTTATAAAACCAGGAAAAGGTGGGCATGGATGGTGAACTGATTTGGTGGCGCAATGGGCCACTTAACTGGTTTTGCCCCCCAGGCCTAAGGCTGCCAGCCCTCCCCTGCCCCCATGTCCACTTTTTCGCCAGTTTTACCCCACTTGAAACAGCGGGAGGCAGGGTGGGCCCCACCGCAACTGGCACGAGGATCCCCACTTACAGTGACTGTCGTTAAACATCCAACAACAGTCCGGCCTCTGATTGGGGGCCGATGGAGATGAGGAAGAGCCCCCACCGCCCCCCCAAGTAAGGACGAAAATGCACCATGCTGGGGGGCTGGACGGGTCATAATAGCGAGCCAGAGACCAATATCCATCTGGTCCCACGACAGCGAAAGACGCACTGCCAACCGCTGCCGAAACTGCTCATCGTACCTCCACCACCCCAGCCCCCCATAGGTTTAACAAGCGTTTCAGATGGTGTCTTGATAACAGAACAACGCAGAGAATTTCTGTGGAGACTTCTCCCCCACCACGCTGGCCAGAATGGAGAACGCCCGAATCCAATTCCCAAAAGTTTTGGGAATCTTCTGATAGCGGTATTTTTCTCTATCCTTTTCGGACTCCTTACGGTCTTTCTCCGCCACAGGAGGAGCCACCTCCAGCAGCAGGAGAGAAAATATCTCGACAAATTCCCCTTTCCAAATTTTCCCCCTCATTTCTTGCTTCAAGTGCAAGCCCAGAGGGTCAGACCAGCACATGTTAGCAGCGCCCCGTGCCACTTCCGACACCCCGCGTGCCCCTCGCGGGCCTACTCACCACAGGGACCCCAGCGGCAGCCCCTCTCTCTCGCCGGCTGTGTGGGGACTTGGATCGTCGCCGGGCAGCCGCCTGTCGCCTGGATAGAGTCACCAGCCTTCGATCCACTGTTGGCGGATGGGGCGGGAGGCGTTGAGGAAACTGGCCGGGCGACCAGAGCCCGCCAGGTAGGCAGGGAAGGCCTCACATCAGGCCTCGTGGGAGCAGGCCGCTAATCCCAGCCTCTGGAAGTAGGCCACGTGTCTGGAGCCCCCGACACACGGAGATGCCTCGGGCCCGGGCTCCTACTCAACCGGCCCGAGGAGTAGTGTCCAGTGAGAGCCTGGCAGGTGGGCGGGAACGCCGGCCCATGCTAGTGCGGCCCCCAGGGGCAGGGGCCTGCAGGAAAGTCAGCATGGTATACCGCAGGGGGTGCTCCAGGGGGAGGTAGGCCACGGGGGGGCACACACCGGCATCCATACCTCCAGTAATGTGTGCAAATTGCTCCCTCAGTTGCCGGCCACCATCCAGCGCTGCAGCAGCCCTGAGGGACGCCAGGATCGCTTCAATATCCATCCCTCAAGCTGTGAAAACTACAGGCCCAGGCAAACAGGGGCAGGAGGACAAGAAAAGCTGTTTGCTGGCCTGAATCCCAAGTGGCACTGAGGTAACACTAACACTAACTCACATAGAACATAACCCCACCCTCACAATCTTACCAAACCACTCCCACGCATCTATCCCTACACTCCTACATGTGCCCTTGTTCGCTTTGCTGCGCTATCTCCCCAGGGCCTGAGCATGCACTAAAACATAACTTGGTTCCCTACACAGTATAGTAATGAATAGGAGCCATGGTATGGCTACTGTCAGTTTGAAGAGCGTGATTATTTTAACTGCTCTTCTGGGATAAACTACTTATCCCATAATCTCCAACAAACATCAACTTACATGCAAATAGGAAGAGTTTTTTTCGTCATTGAGAAATTCAATTGGCCTATTAAAACGGAAACCTATGTCCATTTATTGACTTTTAAACAACACTTTTTTTTAATAGTTCACACATTTTATATTTTTATTTGGTAGTGTGATTTGATAGTGTGTAAGTCAGTCTTTGTGTGTCTGACTGATTGGAAGTGTAAAAGTAAGAGTGACTAACAGGGTTTTTTACTTAAGTGAGAATTCAAAGTGAAATTGAAAAGCATGGAAAGCATGTAATGTCTCAGGACAAAAATACATGTAGATAGAAGATTCCTGCAAAAGTAATGTAATTACTCAATAGGCAGCAGTATAGTTCTGATAAGAAGATAAAGGAAAAGTCTAAAATAAAAAGAAAGACAAACATTTCTGATAACAGGATTTTAAATCCACCATCAGAAAAGATGTCTCCCAAATTGACTGCCATCAATCAGAGTATCCCTAAAAAAGTTTGAAAAGGTGTGGAAGCCATAGTTACAAAGTGACTTAAGCTGAACTGAAGTGAAGGTGGAATGGGTGGGGCCACCCCTCCTACGCAGGGACCCTCCCCCCCCCCCCCCATTTTCCCTTCTTGCTTAGCAGGACACTATGCCTGGGGGCGTTACGCCCGGCCCCTTCAAATCTTCTACCCTCACTCACTTTCTGCTATTCTGGGTTACTGACCTTCTCTCTGCTATCTCCTACGGACAACACGAGGTATGCATGCCAACACAGTCCCAAGAAGGAAGCTGAGGCCTTAAGACATGGTGTGTCCAAATGGGGCAGCAGATGCAGCACCCCATCTTTGTGAGAGTGCATTATTACTTTATTGTGGTGCCCCATGACCATGCGTGCCCTGCCCTGGTATTGGCTCTCTACATATACTTCAGGGATAAAAGTTTAAATATATTGGCGAACAACCGCAGGTGAAGAAGGTAGGCTACCCAGTTATACAAGATACTCAAAATGTACAACTATTGACAACAAAATGTATACACTTGAATTATATACTACAAACTGTGCGGGTGCTGCGACATCCGATGAAAATATTTTTATGTACTACATAATCTTCTTGTACACACCATAGTGCAATAGCGCAGTGTTTGGCTACCGCATGTTGTTTTGCCACTTTGAAAATATTGAAAATATTGAAAATAAAGAATATTTAAAAAAAAAAAAAAAGAAAAGATGTCTCTTATCAGTTCAGGGTTCTTTATTTTAGCCTGTCATTCTCATCCAGAGTGTTCACAAACATTTTGATTGTCCTTGCAGCTCTCCTATAAAGTAAAGGCCTCTTGCAAGCAGAATAAAAAGAGAAGTTGTTACAGCATGTAAAAGTGTGGCATTGTCAAGTCTGGACATGACTCAATTATTTTGTTGAATAGGTTAATTTATTGTATATTTATGTATGGTTAAGAATTGGAAGATTCTTAGAAGAAAATGTTAAAAGCATCAAAAACATAAAATCAGTAAGCGTTTGGTCATAAGACCCTTTCTGGCTAAATACAACAGAGAACAGACAACTTCCCACCATTTCTCCAATCCTTAACAGGAAACTATAGTGCCAAAAAACAAAGTTGTATTAGAACTTCCCCATAGAAAAGCATTGTATAATGCTTTCCTATGGAGTTTTGGGTAACGCTGGACGTCCTCCTGCATAGCATAGATTACTTCCTTGTAGCAATAGGCAAGACCTTAGTCATCATGCATAGCATAGATTACTTCCTTGTAGCAATAGGCAAGACCTTATGCATGTACATTGTTCTGTAAGTGATATTTAAAGACTAATGTAAGAATTGAAAAATACCCTAAATATTTCTCATGAAGTAATATTTCCTATGGAGTTTTGGGTAATAGATAGCATAGATTACTTCCTTGTAGGCAAGACCTTAGTCCTCTTGCATAGCATCAGTGGCGTACATACCAGGGTCGCAGGGGTCACGGCTGCGACCGGGCCCGGCCCACCAGGGGGCCCGGCCGCCCCTGCGACCCTGTATGTAGCCACTGGGCCAGCCTCTTCTCCTGGGGGGCCCAGGAGCCGGCCACCTCCGGGCCCCCCGAGGCTGGCCCTGCTTACACCCGGCGGGCAGTCAGGCTGGCCAGTGCGCGAGGGAGCACTCTCCCCTGAGTGCTTCCTCTTCAGCTCCCTCGCGCACCGCACTGATACCGGAGCCGGCGCCGGTATCATTACGCGGCGCGCGAGAGAGCTGAAGAGGAAGCACTCAGGGGAGAGTGCTCCCTCGCGCACCGGCCAGCCTGACTGCCCGCCGGGTGACCGCCCCCCCAGGAGCCCAGCAGCACCACTGGACCCCAGGGAATCCCCTCAGCACTCCAAAAGGTAAGGAGGCTGGGGGGATTAAATTTAAAAGAAAACATGTGTAAGTGTGTGTGAGTGTTAGTGTGTGTGTGAGTGTGTGTGTGTGAGTGTTAGTGTGTGTGTGTGAGTGTTAGTGTGTGAGTGTGTGTGTGAGTGTTAGTGTTAGTGTTAGTGTGTGTGAGTGTGAGTGTGAGTGTGTGTGTGTGAGTGTGAGTGTGTGTGTGAGTGTTAGTGTGTGTGTGAGTGTTAGTGTGTGTGAGTGTGAGTGTGAGTGTGTGTGAGTGTTAGTGTGTGTGTGAGTGTTAGTGTGTGAGTGTTAGTGTGAGTGTTAGTGTTAGTGTGAGTGTGAGTGTTAGTGTGAGTGTTAGTGTGTGTGAGTGTGAGTGTGTGTGTGAGTGTGTGTGTGAGTGTGAGTGTGAGTGTTAGTGTGTGTGTGAGTGTTAGTGTGTGTGAGTGTTAGTGTGTGTGAGTGTTAGTGTGTGTGTGTGAGTGTTAGTGTGTGTGTGAGTGTTAGTGTGTGTGTGAGTGTTAGTGTGTGTGTGAGTGTTAGTGTGTGTGAGTGTGAGTTTGGGTGTTAGTGTGAGTTTGGGTGTGTTAGTGTGAGTGTGTGAGTGTGTTTGTGTGTGTGTTAGTGTGAGTGTTGGTGTTTGTGTTAGAGTGTGTGTGTCTGCTAGTGAGTGTCAGTGAGTGTGTTACTGTGTGTCTGTTACTGAGTGTGTTTGTGTGTGTGTGTTAGTGAGTCTGTTTGATGTCTGTTAGTGAGTGTGTGTTTGTCAGTGAGAGTGTATGTTTTGTGAGTGTGTATGTATGTCTGCCGCTGAGTGTGTCTCTGTCAGTAAATGTGTGTGTCTGTTAGCTAGTGTGTATGCATTTGTTCGTGAGAGTGTGTGTCTTCAGCACTTACCTTTCTCCAGCGCCGGACTCCCATGGCGCTGGGGATCTCTCCGCCTTTCAGCTCCGAATGCGCATGCACGTCAAGAGCCGCGCACGCATTCAAACCGCCCATAGGAAAGCATTACTCAATGCTTACCAATGGACGTTCAGTGTCTTAAAATGGCGGAAGCGCCTCTAGCGGCTGTCAGTGAGACAGCCACTAGAGGCTGGATTAACCCTCAGTGAAACATAACAGTTTCTCTGAAACTGCTATGCTTTCAGCTGCAGGGTTAAAACTAGAGGGACCTGACACC
This sequence comes from Pelobates fuscus, assembly GCF_036172605.1. Taxonomy (NCBI): domain Eukaryota; kingdom Metazoa; phylum Chordata; class Amphibia; order Anura; family Pelobatidae; genus Pelobates; species Pelobates fuscus. The sequence continues at coordinate 269,369,373 of NC_086320.1, read as the reverse complement.
CAGACCACTTCATTGAGCTGGTGTGATCTGGGTGTCTGTAGTGGTCCTTTAAGTGTGTGTGCATCTGCATGCACTGGCGTAAATACCGCGGTCGCACCCCTGCGACCAGGTGCCCGCCGCCATGTGTTGCTGCCCTGGCCCGCGCAGAGTAAGCGCGAAGGGGGGGGGGCCCATGGATCAATTTTCGCACCGGGGCCCCATGGGTCATGTGTACGCCACTGCATAGCATAGATTACTTCCCTTTAGTGGCAATCTGGTAAACAGCCACTCGAGGTGGAGTTAACCCTGCAAGGCAATTATTGCATTTTATCAAAAACTGCAATAATTACCATTGCAGGCTTAAGGGACCTGGATGCGCCCAGACCACTTTAATGAGCTGAAGTGGTCTGGGTGTCTATAGTGTCCCTCTAAAGGCCTCTCCCGCACTCTCCACCAAATCTCAATTACATTTATTAGGAATGCAGATAAAGTTCTTCAGAACAGTTCAAATAGAGATATTAAGTTCACGCAGAAACAGAAAATGGTGGCGGCACAGTTCACGACATCCAATAGAGAGCAATTTTACGCTCGTAGTCTTTCGTACTTTGCAGCACAGCAGAGAAAGTACAACCAAAATTAAAGCCAGTAGATGTTTAGTTTAAACACATGTAAAGAAGCAGGTCTGCATGCATCAGTATACAGATGTAATCAAAATGATTCAACCCCCATTGAAATCAGGTTTATTGTCAAAATTTACAGACTTTCAGCTGTTTGCAATGAACAAATCAAACAGAAGCAATTGAAATAGCTCAACACAATGAATGCTTTAAGTGGTTTCCCTAAATTCAACTGGAAATGCAACTTATAATGACTTATTCCGTTTCAAAATTATTCAACCCCTTCAAGGCAAGCATCTTTAGTTCTTAGCACCCTTTTGCTGTTGTGACCTGCTCCAAATGAGATGCATAGCCATACACCAGCTTATGGCAGCATTCCTGAGGAATCTTAGCCCATTGTCCATGTGGAATGGCCCCCCATTTAGTTATATTCTTGGGTTTGCGTGCTGCAACTGCCTCCTTCAAATCCCACCAGAGATTTCTATGGGGATCAAGTCAGGTGGCTGTGATGGCTAGTGTAGAATTTTTCAGGACTTCTTCTGCAACTAAGCCTTGTTGGAATTTGAGGTATGCTTGGGATCATTTTTTTTGGGGGGGATCATGTCTTTTTGGAAGGTCCAATGACCCCCAAGCTTCAGCTTCCTGACGGCATGACGTTTTCTCATGGGATTTCCCAGTACTTCAATGAATCTTGCCTTCCACATGGTGCAGGTTTTCAGTGACAGAGGCTGCAAAGCAGCCACAGAGCATCACCAGCCCATCACCATGCTTAACTGTAGGCAGAGAGGTCTTTTCAGCGTATGCTTCAATCTTCTTTCTCCAGACACACTGTTGATCTAAAAGGTTCCAGTATTGTTTCATCGCTCCACAGAACAGAATCCCAAAACATCTGTGGCTTATTTAGAAGATATTGATCATATTGGAGCTGACTTTTCTTGTGCTTTTATGTCAATAGTGGTGTACGATTTGGAGTTCAGGCATGGAAACCTTCTGTGTTTAGTACACGCCTTACTGTGCTCAGTTAAACCTCAGTGCCTGTTGACAAAAAGTCTTGCTGCAGGTATTTTGCAATCACTCAAGGGTTTTTTCACAACCTGCTTTCTCAGAAATCTGGATGCAGCCATTGATAGCTTTCTTTTTCTGCCCTGTCCAGGTAGTGTAAGCACTGTTCCTTCAACATTGAACTTGCGAACTATACTTCCAATGGTGTCCTAGGAAAAGTTAGTGTTTACGCTATCTTTTTATCTCCTGTTCCTTGTTTGTGAAGAACAATGATCTCTTCTCTTAATTTTGTGGATCATTCTTTTGACTTATTTCGAACATGCAGTCAAACGTGACACTCAACAATGCCCTAGCAATTTCAGTGTTGGAGCTCAAGCACACCTGATGCAACTAATAAAACACTTCATTAGTTGAATCAAGTGTGCTTGAGATAACATCTGTTCTGCACATTTGTGCTGTTGTGAGGTATTCTATGCTGGGGGTTGAATAATTTTGAGACTGGAGAAGTAATTATAAGTTCCATTTTCAAAATTGGAATTAGAAATTAGGGAAACCACTTGATGCAGTCACTGTGTTAAGCTATTTTAATTGCTTTTGTTTGGTTTGTTCATTGCAAACAGCTGACAGTCTGTAAATTTTGACAATAAATCTGGTTTTCAAAGGGGTTGAATAATATTCGATTACAACTGTATAATGCTTGTTACTCAACAACATTGTATTCTTGACGTGTCAGGTTGGTGGAGGAGATAAGGCACCAACATAGAAGGGACTTAAGGAGGGTGAACATAAAGAACATGATTAACCATCCTATTACTGCCATCACCAGCTTATTTAGAGAGCCAAATCAACTACATATACAAAAATCAAAAATTTCATGAGAAATATTTAGGGTATTTTCGAATTCTTACATTAGTCTTTCAATATCACTTACTGAACAATGTACGTGCATAATGCCTTGCCTATTTCTACAAGGAAGCAATCTAAGACCATGTATGTCTGTCCCACTGTGATGTCAATATGGTTAAAGAAACTGCACCTTGTAATATACATTGGGACATTTAGTAATTGAATTTCCTCCAACATATTTGACAGTTTTAGTAATTATCAGATATCTAAATGTCATGCTCCAATGGTGCATTTATCCTAATAATGCATTAAGAATATCGGGCTACATAGAGCATTATAACCCAATTTGGGGAGATTGAACTTGAGGAAGGCTATTTGGTCCATCAGTAGATTTAGAATGTTCCATATAAGAGTGGAACTTTGGGTAGTGGACAGTGGACATAACAAAAGCAGATGGGCAACCAGACACAGAGCAAGCTATACACTCATTTTCTCATCTCTTTGGCAGCTCAGAGGGTCCTTACTAGGAGGAAAAACATGTTCACAAAGGTAAGCTCTGACCATTTCAAAGGCACATATAGTCTCCTATTGCTGATTCACTTTCTCCCTTCAAACTGCCAGCAGTCTCAGCCCAAACTGCAGATGCTAATCTCTGCTGCTGGGAGTAATAGGCAATGACAACATGTTAGGTTCAATGTACAGATCTTCCTTAACCACTTTGCCAGCATCCTCTATTGTGTTGCAAAATCATGGATTTTATCAATAAGTCTGTGCCTCCAGTAAGTCAGTAAGTCTGTGCCTCCAGTAAGTCAGGGTGTTATGTCAGTGCCAGTTTCCACTTAATCTTGGGATCACACAGGGAAACTAGTATCAGTTTGGGACAATTAGCAATTTGTTCATAGTAGATCATTCAGCCTCCTGACCAATGCTGCTACATCAGTGTGGAGTGGGCAGAACTAACTCTCTCTTTTCAAGGGAGGCAATTATCTTGTTTATGAGGTGGATAAACAAGGGGATTACATGTCAGAAACTGGTATTCCAGTAGTTATAAGTTTCTGTCACATCCCTAAATGAAATAAGAACTGGCACTAGCTGCCCTATTATTGTCCAAGTGGAAGTCAAGACAAATGGAGTGGTTGGGATACTATGGATTGTCCTCTGTTGTTCCAAAATTCTTTTCACCATGCCTAAAGTGGAGTTCCATTGCATACTAACATCCTGTCACAGACAGTGTGTGGGAAGTTATCTGTTCTCTTACTTCTGCCTCAAGAGTTTGCTAGCAATCACACTATGGTGGCAATACTTTTGAAATACACAAGTATGGTTTCCCCCTTTGTGTGACATTGTGAACTGCAGCCTTCAATATAAGATGTAGGATTTTTGCAGAACAGCGCACACCTACAAAGGAACCCTCTCACAGAGTATTAACCATGTTAGATTATCTCCTGGGACAGACTTAAACAAATGTCTGTAGTGGAAGAGGAAGAAGCAATATCATCAACACCAGATTCATAACAACTACCACCAAGACCAGAAAGAAAAGAAGGGACCAGAGAGAGTCCCTGAGGTGGAGAGTTATAATGAAAAAATGGGGAGTCCCTACCTTTAATAATCCTAATGGGAAAAAACAAACAATAGGGAAGGAATAGGACAGGTAAAACAAGGGAAGGGGGTAATGCCGGCAGAAAATAGTGTCACAGGTCCCCCTTGGAATAAGGAGGTAGCCTAACTATATCCTCAGCTTACTAGGCTTCCCCTTAACCCTTGTGGAGGGATCTAAGATGGTAGGTGAAACTTGCTGCGAACGGAGGAGCAGTAAAGGGAAAATCCTCTATCAGGGGACACACACAAGGTCCCAATGTAAACCTTAACAGGACTACTAAGTGAAGAGGACTGACCCTAAATACCTTGGCACTATATGAGGAGCACTAGTGCCTACTGTGACCAGAGTCCCTATAGCTCCCCCAGACAAGACCCTTGTAGTGCAGAGCAGCGAGAGATCCCTAAAAAGGGACACACAAGATCCCAAATTAATCTAAGCAGGAACGCTGAGAGAAGAGGTCTGACCCTAAACACCTCGGCACTATATAGGAGCAGCTAGTGCCTACTATAACCAGAATCCCTGCCTGTCCTAATAGATAAAAATAAATTAAATTAAGTTAATAAATCAAATCCATTAGTGCTACCAAAAGAGTGTGAAAAATTAAGTCTAGCTCGACGCGCGTTTCGGCGTGTCAGCACGCCGTCGTCAGGAGCAATGAACTGTTTAGATTCCCAATGCTGGTTTAAATACCTCTCTGTGTAATCGTTCCGTTAGTGTTGCCGGCTGTGTGTACCACGTGATCTGCCGTACTTCCTCGGTACTCATTGGTCTGTTCATGGTGCTGGTCCCTCCCCTCAGTAGTAATTGATCTGACTCATTTGCAGTCCCTCCTCTTGCTAGCCGCGTCATCTGACGCGGTTCTAGTCAAACGGGGGGGAAAGGTGGAGCTTCCATTCATTGGTGCTCAGCCCGTCTGTCATCTTTCGGACCTGCCCCATTACTGGTTGCGTCATATGACGCGGCATCAGCCGTGGTTAATAGTAATGGAACAGTGGGCCGAGCCCACATATGGAAAAGATGAAGGAGTGATTTAACCCCTGCGGCATAAATCCAAAGGCTGCAATTGGTGGTCAGTTTATACTGTGTATGAGAGGGGTACTGATTATTTATGGTGCTAAATGCATCCATAAAAACACGACCAGAGTGGGGATAAATCCTATGTACCGTCTATGGAGATGGGACAGAGGTGAGTTACCTGATAATGGTAACAAAAGTGTAACATCTATCGAGATGGAATGAACGTGGTCACAAAAGTAAGTTACCAAAAAATGGTAACAGAGGTATACCCATAAAGGAAAAAAACCCACACACACAACATCCCTAAGTAAAAATATATACAAAGTTTACGTGTAAAATATATACAGTGCCTGAATTTGTGTCCCATAACAGGACTGGTGGGAATCACCATTATTAAAACATCCCGAAATGAGAGGAGGATTGAGAAGATATTTAGAGGAAGGCTGAAAAAGAAAACCCCTCGTTCAGACCTGCCGGAGAGAGGGTTTTGAGTTTATAAATCCAATAGGATTCACATTGTCTTAATTTCGTGTCCCAATCCCCCTTCCGTTGAGTCTGTGGGATATATTCAATCCCTATAAATTTTAGCTTGTTTGCTGAATTTTGATGATGGATTTTCAGATGACGTGAAATTGGAGTTTCAAGGTGTCTTCTGACTGAGTTGACGTGTTCCCTGATTCTCAGTTTAAAGGGTCTGAACGTTTTACCCACGTATTTCATACCGCATGAACAGGTGAGTAGGTAAATTACCCCTTCTGTCCTGCAGTTAAAAAATGAGCGTACAGGAAAGGTTTCCTTGTTGTTACTGTCTGTAAAGTTCTTAGACTTTAAATTGATGAATTGACATGCGCTGCAATGTCCACATCTGTACGTTCCCTTAGGTAGGTAATTGTTCCCTCCTTTCTTTAAGGGGGCAAGATGGCTCTGTACCAGAGTGTCACGTAGATTTTTACCCCTGCGTGCCGTCACAGAGGGAAAAGTGGTGACTACCTGGTGATCAAACCGACAGACAAGGGCGGTAATGTGGTCCTGATGGATCACTCTAATTACATACGGATGGTACAGAAGCGGACACCCCGTCTGCAGTGTTTTCCTGGAAGTACTGACGAAGGTGATCCGCTATTTGTTCCCTAATTGGTGCGTCTAAGAGGAGCGCCTCGTTGAGTCTCCACGATGTTCTAGCCGGTCTATAGAGCGGGAACGTCATAGTTATTCTTGCCGCACAGTGGTCTGACCAGGGCATGGACTGGATCTCCGCCTCTCTCAGGTACATTAGCCCCTCTTGTTGTACGAACACATGGTCAGCTTCGAGATCGTCCTACGGAGGAAGCTGGCCTGTCCCGCGTTCGGAGTGTACACATTAGCCAATGTGTACATTTTCCCAGAGATCATTCCCATGACAAAGAGGAACCTGCCCTCCGGATCCCCCTGAGCCTCAATCAAGGTAAATTGCAGGTGAGCTGCAATCAGGATCGCCGCACCCGCCTTCTTCGATGTGGGGTAGTAGTTCACCGGATAGTGTCTATCTCTAAGTAGTTGGTTAGCCTCCGCCTTTAGGTGTGTTTCCTGTAAAAGGGCAATGGAGACACGTTGTCCCTTAAGGTTTCGCAAGAGATGTGTCCTCTTCTCCGGGGCGTTTAGTCCCCTGCAGTTTTGCGTTATGATGGTCAGCGCGGCCGGGGTGTATGCCATTGTGGCTTCAGCTTGGTTCGGGGGGATCTGTCCCCCGTGTTCCTTTCGCAGAGGGCTTCCGGAGTCCCGGTACACAGGGAGACCCAAGCACGCCCGGCGAGTCGCTGCGCCCTCGAGCAGAAAAGAGTAAAAAAAAAAAGGGGGGGGGGGAGGGAAGCAGCCGAGCTCGGGTAGGGTGTGGTGGTGTATCTCCCGGCTTGCCTGCCGGTGTCAGCTGATGTCTGTGTTTTGAGGAGTAAGTGTGGTGTGTGTCTGTTCTGTCAGTGTGTGTTCGTTCCCGTCCCTCAGTCGGGTGGGAGAGCCCGCGTAACTGAGCGGGCTACCAAGGCCGTACCACCTCTCAGGGCTTCCTGGGGCAGCTTTGGTCGTGGCTCCCTCAGTAGTCTTTGTATACGCGGGTCTAAGTCAGGCCGTGGCCCGTAAAGATCTGGAGATGTGATTAACTTATAAGTGTAGTCGACTAATATGTCCCTTCGCCCACTAGATGTAATGCTTCGTGCATGCACCTTTGTAGTGTTTGTAATATGCTATCTCTGTCGCCTCCTGTGGGGTCTTGTGCCGCCAAGTCCGTTGCGGATCAAAAAAGGTCGGTCTCCCCGGTTCTGCACGGGGGGGGGCATCCCAATTGCCGCCCATCCTGTCCCCTGTAGCTCCGTCCGTGTATTGTCATCCTGTCAGCTATTAGTCAGTAGTATAGGGGCCGTGGCCTAATCCCATGCAGATACCCCGTGGGAATGCGCATATGCCCTATCTTTACTAGTGGTCTCATATGGGAAATAGCATGTGCCTGGGGTGCATGGCAGCGAGTGAAAGTGAGTATTTTCGTGGCTTACGTGGCAGTGCTAGAGCAGAGGCTCATGGCACATATCCCCGTAATCGCTTCCCCTCTGAGGCGCATATCAGCGTCATATCTGTCCTGTGTCAGCAGATCTGTTAAAGCAAATATACATTACGGGGAATCTTAGTGTGTGTGTTAGGAGAACTCTATCAATCCCTCATTGGCTGATGTCATTCAGCAACCATCCCTCCCCCCCCCACCCCCCCACACCCTATTTTATTTTATTTTTATTGCGTTGGTTCTTATGGCTTTTTATTTGGCCTTTTTTGGGGCTGAAAAAAGAAGATTTTAGAAAAAAGAAGACGTCAAATGGTAAGTTGAATTTTTCTTTACAGGTTAGTTATTTTATTCCCCCTTCACTATTTTTTAGGGTGAGGGGGGATCTTTGAAACACACACTGGCATAAGAGCGAGACGTCAGCTAGATTTCAGATAAATCACAGATAATCTAATGTTTACCTGATAGCAAAGCGCAGCAATGTAATATGTTGTAGGAATGCCGTAACGTACCAATTGATAGATGACAGATGTAACATACCCAGCATGTATTTAACAGGTCTTACCAAAAAAAATAAATATGTGCTTTATATCTGAATGTCATACAACTGTTAACGAATACTTGTCTTTAAAATGTTTGTGATTGCTGTTATGGCATTGCTGACATGCGTATGTTATCTCAAGCACAGCAAAAATAAAGAATTAAAAAAAAAAAAAAGTGTAATGCAGAAAGTGCTTTGGGGGTCCAGGAATATGAATCAGCATCCTTTTTTGTTAATCTGGTTATGGGTGCACTTTTAGAAGAAAAGTCTGTTTCAAACTTTCTATAATAATTAGCAAAGTCAACAAATCGCTGGATGGCTTTTAAGCCGTGTGGAAAGAGCCAGTCTAAAACTTTTTAGCTTTTTAGGGTCCATATGAAAGCCATTAGCAGAGACTAAATAACCCAGGAACTATTCGTCAGTTTGATCAAATAGACACTTCTTGAGTTTACAATAAAGACCATGTATTAGACGTGTGTGTAAAACTTGTTTGACATCAATGTGGCGAATATGTAGCTTGGGGAATAGATCAAAATGTTGTCCAAGTATACAATTACGAATTAATGTATAAACTCCTTTAACACATCATTATTGAAATCATGAAATACTGCTGTAGCATTACAGAGACCAAAAGGCATCGCGGTGTAATCCTAGTGACCACTACCAGTGTTAAAGGCAGTTTTTCACTCATGATCCTCTTTGGTACGCACTAGATTGTAAGCTCCCCTAAGATCTAACTTGGTAAATACTGAAGCCTGTTTAACTTGTCAAACAATTCTGTTATTAAAGGAATGGGATAGGCAATTTTTTTAGTAATCTTGTTAAGACCCCTATAATTGATACATGGTCTCAAATCACCCTCTTTCTACAAAAAAGAAGCCCGGCCCTGCTGGAGAAGATCTCCTGATAAACCCTTTCTGTAGTGATTCCTTGATATATTCCTACATAGCAAAACTTTCTTGAGGGGACAAATTATATACCCTCCCCTTGGAAGGTATTGTACCAGGTAGCAGATCAACCGTAAAATAGTATGAGGTGGTAGTTTATCTGCTTCTCTTTTGTCAAAGACATGTACTGAGGGGGTAGAACAGTAGACAAAGGAGGAGCTGTAGACACATTAATATAATTTAAATTAGTAATTTTGATGATACATGATTCATGGTATTTGATACACCATGGTCCTATCTGACATGACTCCCAATTAATAGTAGGGTTGTGTATACGCAGCCATGGATAGTCCAGTACAATCTGAAAAGAGGGAGAAGAAATGACCTGGAACTGCATTCTTTCAGTATATAATAACCCTGTAGACATGAGTATGGGTACCATTTCATAAGTAATCACCAGAGAACACAACAGTCTACCATATACGACCTCAAGAGCCAAGGGTGTTTCTTTCTTCTTTAAAGGGCCGCTCCTGTGTCAACTAAGGCTTGAATATTCCCTATATCAGTAGCATTATCATAATGCAGAGTAATAGGGAGAAGCCACCTCCTCAGTGGTTTTAAGTGTGGGAGTACTCCGGATGAACGGGACACTCTCTTTGCATATGACCTTTTTTACCGCAGTAAAGGCAGAGTCCCTCCTTCCTTCTAAATAGCTTTACTGCTTTAGTAAGCTTAATTGCATTTACTGCTTTAGTAAGCTTAATTGCATAGGCTCTGTATCTGGCATGGTGGAGATCTTGGGACTGTCAACTTTGGGTATAACTGAGACAGCAATGTCTCTATTTCTATTTCTAGTATACTGTCTCTCTCTGATTCTATTATATATACAGATATGTTAGTTAATAGAATCTTCCACCTTTCACTCTTTGTCTTTCCTGATCTTTCTTCATTTTCTCTCTTTTCCTTCTCTCCTCTTGTATTTCATGTCTTACTCTTTGAAACTCCCTTCTTTCTCTTTACTCTTGTATGTTTTACTATATCACAGCCAGGCAAGTAGCAAGAGAACTACGGATACAGGGATCTTTATTTGTATCCAATAGGAAACGCGATTTGCAGCTTATACCGACATTACTTCTATAGCTAACTAAGTACCTGTGTTTCGGTTTGGACACATTACTTAACAATGTACATTCATATCTGACCAGCCACGAAAAGTTTACTGTACAACGTTATTTGCTATAAAATGTGTGTCTTGGTCTTATCAACCTGCATTACTGTAGTGCACAGCAAATATATAGAATATACCTGGTAAGCGACAGAGGCACACGGTTACTGCTGGACTTGAACTAGCTTGCTGAGAATATGAGTCGGTTTTGGTATAAACATGGTATTTCTGATAATCAAAGTTATTACGTTTGATGCCAATGTATCTGTTTTTCTGTTCCAACATAACTGTGAAATGTGCATCTACGCCACGCCTGTCCTGAGTACGCTACTGTATAATGTTGCATGTTACATGACATATGTACGGGCTTTGTCGGATTGTGATTTTGCAATGCACAACTAAAAATAAAGAATTAAAAAAAAATAATTAATGGATCTTCCAAACTAACAGGGAGTTCTCTGGCAGTGTCAGGGTACCTGGAGTCTCTACCGTTGAGAGAGGTAGAGACTTAGAAGGTTATCCGTCCGGACGCCATGTCTCCTCGGTCTCCCGCGGTTCACTCGGCCTTGCTAACGCCGGCCGCGAGGGAGTCACTTCCTTTTATAACAGAAGGACCGGAGGTAGACGTCATGACGCTAACCCGAAACATCCTGCCACTCAAATCTCGGGAGACGAATCAGTACTCGCCGGAGGCGTGTCTCCTCTCCCTAGCCAGGATACTTAACGGGGGTTCTCTCATTCACTCATTGCCCTGTCGTGGTTCTAGTCCTCCTAGTCACACAGTGCTTTGTGATTCTCTTGTCTTTTGGTTCTGACCCGGCTTTGTTATTTACTCTCCTGCCTTTCTGTATTCCTTGACCCGGCTTGTCTCTCGCTTACCTGTCTTCTGTTATCCTCGACCTCGGCTTGTCTCTGACCATTCTATTGTAGTTCTACGTTAGTCCGGCCATTCTAAGGACCGGTATACGTATCAGCTACTCTTTGTACTCTGCGTGTTGGATCCCTGACCCGATCCTGACATTACGACAGGGCCATGGATCCTGCAGGTACAAATTGTCAGCTTGGTTCTCCTGATCCTAGGTTTGACGCCATGGATCATAGGATGGATCAGATGGCTCTGGCACTACAGGCGCTGCTGTCTCGCCCTATTAATCCACCTGAGGAGAGGCGTAACACTTCTGCTTCTTCTGTGGGTTCAGGGTTAGAGGTAGCTACTGTAGGTGCTTCTTCCCGAGTTACCCCACCTGTACGTTATGCTGGTTCCCCTGAGAGGTGTCGTGGCTTTTTGAACCAGATCAGTATTCACTTCGAGCTACAGCCCCGTTCATACCCTACTGATAGGGCAAAGGTGGGATTTATTATTACCTTACTCATTGAGAGAGCTCTGAGATGGGCGAATCCGTTGTGGGAGAATGATAATCCATTAGTCTATAACTATAATTCCTTTGTAGCTGCTTTTAAAAGAACTTTTGACCCTCCTGGCAGGAAGGCCAATGCAGCCAGATTACTGTTGCGCCTTAGACAAGACAACCAAACCCTTGTGGATTATGCACTAGAGTTCAGGTCTTTGGCGGCAGAGGTAAAATGGAATGAACAGGCCTATATAGACGTATTCTTAAATGGATTATCTGATGTAATACTTGATGAGGTAGCTACTAGAGAACTTCCCGAGAATCTGGAGGACTTAATTTCCTTTGTCTCCCGTATTGACGAACGCCTAAGGGAGAGACAGAATACTCGAGATAGAACCGCTAAATCTTTCTCTAGACTAGTACCATCATTTCAAGTTGCTGAAACCAAAGATCCACAGGTTTCAGAACCTATGCAGTTAGGCCTTACTCGTCTCTCAGAGGAGGAGAGACAGTACAGGAGAAGAGAGGGACTGTGTATGTATTGTGGGTTCAGAGGTCATGTACGTTTGAGCTGTCCCAGCCGTCCGGGAAACGCTCGCACCTAAGTTTCTCTAGAGGACAGACCTTGGGTGTTTCGATTTTGTCCTCTACTCATAACTACAAAGAACATAGACTCCTTTTACCGGTCTCGTTAACTTGGGAGAAGGGAACTTTAGAAACTATGGCATTGATAGACTCCGGCGCTGCTGAGAGTTTTATCGACCAAAAGTTTCTCACTAAACACACTATCCCATCCCAGTTAAGGAAGACACCCTTGGCTGTTGAAGCCATTGATGGTAGACCTTTAGTTGAGCCTGTGATTTCCCGGGAGACCACACCTCTTTACTTAACTATTGGTATTCTACACAAGGAGGAAATATCCCTACTACTCATTTCATCCCCTTCTGTTCCCATAGTCCTGGGATATTCCTGGCTTAAGAAACATAACCCCGTTATAGATTGGAGATCAGGGGAAATAGTTTCTTGGGGCCAGAATTGTCAAGAGAGTTGTTTAAAGAAAGTGTCACCTCTTTGTAGTGTCAACCCAATTAATAACGCTACTGACTCTACCAAAGTACAGATACCGTCCTTGTATCAAGATTTAAAGGCAGTATTTGACAAAAGAAAGGCTGATACCTTACCACCACATAGGCCTTTTGATTGCAAAATTAATTTACTTTCTGGTACCATGCCCCCCAGGGGTCATGTATATCCTTTGTCCACGAATGAGAACTTAGTTCTAGAGGAGTATATTCGTGAAAACCTAGACAAGGGGTTCATTAGAAGATCCTCCTCCCCTGCTGGGGCTGGATTTTTTTTTGTTAAAAAGAAGGATGGCTCTTTAAGACCTTGCATTGACTACCGAGGCCTTAACAAGATAACCATCAGAAATGTTTATCCGATTCCCTTGATCACCGAGCTTTTTGACCGATTAAAAAGTTCTAAAATTTTCACTAAGTTAGACCTTAGAGGTGCTTATAATTTAGTGAGAATCCACGACGGTGACGAGTGGAAAACTGCATTCAATACTCGATATGGGCACTATGAGTATACGGTAATGCCTTTTGGTCTCTGCAATGCTCCGGCAGTATTTCAGGACCTTATTAATGAGGTTCTTAGGGAGTTTCAAGATGACTGTGTAATTGTATACCTTGATGATATTCTTATACATTCCAGGGATATTGAGACTCACCACAGGCAAGTCAGGAGGGTTTTACACAAACTTCTTCAGCATGGCTTATACTGCAAACTAGAGAAATGCAGCTTTGACCAATCCCAAACTACATTTCTTGGTTATGTGATTTCTGGGGAAGGGTTTGAAATGGATCCGGAGAAGCTCCAATCCATACTAGACTGGCCTTTACCTCAGGGTCTCAAGGCTATCCAGAGATTCATTGGTTTCTCTAATTACTACAGACGTTTCATTAAGGGATACTCCTCTATCATTGCTCCCATCACTAACATGACCAAACAAGGGGCTGAGACTAAGAATTGGTCTACTGAAGCTCTTCGGGCTTTTGAGACACTCAAAGAGCTGTTTGCTTCCGCACCAATTTTAGTTCACCCTGATACTACTCTACCTTTCCTACTCGAAGTAGACGCTTCTGAGACAGGTATAGGTGCTGTTCTGTCCCAAAGGTTGGGTGTAGATAAACCACTACATCCTTGTGGATACTTTTCCAAAAAATTGTCCGGTACTGAAAGCAGATATGACATTGGTGACAGGGAACTACTAGCGGTTATAATGGCCTTGAAGGAGTGGAGACATTTATTGGAGGGTACCTTGCATCCTGTTACTATTTTGACGGATCATAAGAACTTATCCTATATTGGGGAGGCTAAACGACTATCATCTAGACAGGTTCGTTGGTCCATATTTCTCACTCACTTCAACTACGTACTCACATATAGGCCAGGTTCTAAGAATTCTAAAGCCGACGCCTTATCTCGCCAATATGAACCTGCTGCCGTATCTGAGCCGGTTTTGTCCTCTATAGTACCCAAGTGTAACATTATCGCTAACACTACTCTCAAAGTTCATTCCCCGCTACTTGATCAGATAAGGAACTTGCAGCATCTGGCACCTAGACTGACTCCGGTTTCCAGACTTTTCGTTCCCCCTGAACTTCAATTGGAGCTCTTACAGTGTCTTCACGAGAGTAAGGTGGCTGGTCATCCGGGTGTCCGCAAGACGTATTCTTTGATCTCCAAGGATTTCTGGTGGCCGTCGTTACGGAAGGATATTAAGGATTTTATCGGGGTTTGTGTGGTCTGTACTAAAACCAAACTACCGCATTCGCTTCCTTGTGGCCTTCTACAACCGCTGGAGATTCCTGACAAACCTTGGTCCTGTGTGGCTATGGACTTTATTGTGGATCTGCCGGTTTCTAAAAAACACACTGTTATTCTCACCGTAGTCGATAGGTTTACTAAGATGGCACATTTCGTACCTTTGCCTAAACTCCCGACTTCTCCTGAATTGGCAGAGGTCTTTGCTAAAGAGATTTTTCGTTTACATGGGATTCCTTCTGAGATCACTTCTGATAGAGGCTCCCAATTTGTTTCACGTTTTTGGAGGTCGTTCTGTTCTCAATTAGGCATCAAATTGAATTTTTCGTCCGCCTATCACCCTCAGTCTAACGGAGCTGCTGAACGAACTAACCAGAAGATTGAGCAATACTTACGTTGTTTTGTTTCCGAACACCAGGACGATTGGGTCGGTTTGATTCCTTGGGCAGAGTTTGCGCACAACAATCTTGTTTGTGACTCCACGCATTCAAGTCCCTTCTTCATGAACTATGGCTTTCATCCATCTATTCTTCCCCCGGTTTCTCCTTCCCAAGGAGTACCGTCGGTTGATGTCCATGTGGCCAACTTGAGGAAGTTGTGGGATCAGACTCGACAGATTCTTCTACACAATTCTGTACTGGTAAAGAAACATGCTGACAAACGTAGAAGGGCGGCTCCGAATTTTGTTCCAGGCGATAGAGTGTGGTTGAGCACTAGGAATATTCGTCTTAAAGTTCCTTCCATGAAGTTCGCTCCTCGTTATATTGGTCCTTACAGGATCTTGACTCGAATTAACCCAGTGGCATATCGTCTAGCTCTTCCAGCTACTTTACGCATCCCGAACTCCTTTCACGTGTCATTGTTGAAACCTCTAATCTGTAACAGATTCTCCTCCACAATCGCCCCTCCGCGCCCTGTTCAGGTGGAGGGTCAGGAGGAGTATGAGGTTAACTCCATTATTGATTCTCGTGTCTCCCGGGGACGAGTACAATATTTAGTTGACTGGAGGGGATATGGTCCTGAGGAGAGGAGTTGGGTACCACAAGAGGATGTTCATGCTCCTCGTCTTCGCAGGGCATTTCACTCCCGCTTTCCATCTCGCCCCGGCTCCTTCCGCCCGGTGGGCGTATCTGAGGGGGGGGGTACTGTCAGGGTACCTGGAGTCTCTACCGTTGAGAGAGGTAGAGACTTAGAAGGTTATCCGTCCGGACGCCATGTCTCCTCGGTCTCCCGCGGTTCACTCGGCCTTGCTAACGCCGGCCGCGAGGGAGTCACTTCCTTTTATAACAGAAGGACCGGAGGTAGACGTCATGACGCTAACCCGAAACATCCTGCCACTCAAATCTCGGGAGACGAATCAGGACTCGCCGGAGGCGTGTCTCCTCTCCCTAGCCAGGATACTTAACGGGGGTTCTCTCATTCACTCATTGCCCTGTCGTGGTTCTAGTCCTCCTAGTCACACAGTGCTTTGTGATTCTCTTGTCTTTTGGTTCTGACCCGGCTTTGTTATTTACTCTCCTGCCTTTCTGTATTCCTTGACCCGGCTTGTCTCTCGCTTACCTGTCTTCTGTTATCCTCGACCTCGGCTTGTCTCTGACCATTCTATTGTAGTTCTACGTTAGTCCGGCCATTCTAAGGACCGGTATACGTATCAGCTACTCTTTGTACTCTGCGTGTTGGATCCCTGACCCGATCCTGACAGGCAGCTACTTTATCCAATATTGTATCTGATAATCCCTCCATAAAGGCTAAAACAAGACCGTTATTCATCCAGCCTACCTGAGAAGCCATGGTACAGAACTGAATAGCATAGTCAGCAACTTACCTGGATCTCTGTTTGATCCTCATTAATGCTTCAGCTGCATTTTCAGCCCTACTAGAAATATCAAAGGAACTGTGAAAAGCATTAAGAAATCCCTGGTAATTCATTAACAGAAAGGCCTCCCATATAGGATTGGCCCACTCCAGCTCCTTATGAGAAAGCTGATGCATGAGGAACCCCATGTGTGGGAAATGACTGAGTATACATCTCGAAGTGGAACTCCATGGGATTGAAACCCTTTGCAAGTTTTAGCATCACCTCCCTACCTAGGAGGAGGGGCCAGGTGTGCTGAAGCATTATTTTGGTTACATGACTCTGAAATAGGTGATAAGGGTTGAGGTGGAACAGATACTTGAGCCTCACGGGTTAAAAAAGCGGTTCTGGACAAAAGCATCTAAAGTGACTGGGCGAATTGATCCATATGGTGATCTTGTTTTTCTAACCTCGCCTCATAGGAAGCCATTTGCTGTCCTAAATTTGCAGGGTCCATTGTAATGTCAAGAGGAAAAACCCCAACACGCAGAGTTTAGGATAACAAGGGACAGACAAAGGAAATAAACTTATTACCGGGCCTTAGCGTGGCTGGACATAACGTTAGACAGAGTGAAAAACATAGTCAAAATACAAGACGATATCTTTATGTTACATTTAATAAGTCCGCGTTATACCTGTGACCCAAAAACGCAGGTGAATTGGGGCGCCAGAGCGATGTAAACTAATGGGAGCCTCCTATGTCCACTAATAGAATGTGCTTGTGATGCAAGCAATGTTCTTCACTATACTACTTGGCTATGCAACCATGCAATAGTTGTTGTGAGCAGCCCGCTTGGAGGCAGGAATGCTCGAGTTGCATGAGGCTTGCTTGGAAGAAGGAGTGCTCTAGCCACAAGCGGCTCGAGCAAAGAACTCCAGCTGGCACAAGGACTGGGTAAGTAATGCTACAGAGGGTCAGTGGAGGGTTCTGAAGATGAGAATACCATTGTGGCGGGATCTACCACCAATTTCGTACATTTTGCCCCCTTTTGTTTACATTTTGTCTCCTTTTCCGAATGAGGACCACCCCTGTACCCCATTAGAACGTTCACACCAGTAATTTAAGTGCGAGACCGCAAGGGATGTAATTAATGAATGCTTCCCCTGGGTGGTCGCAATTTAATATACCGGATGCATGTGGTCGAGAAAACAATGGTGGCCATCTTGTTGCCCGAACGAGGGCAGCGGCACTTGGTCGTCGAGTGCCTGGAACTCTTTTCGGCTAGGCACACGCACGAACCCGGGTAAAGATTGGACCGCTGCCCAACTTCCCGACCAGCTATGCAAACGTTGTTCAGGAGATATGAACTACCGAACAGGGGGAGCACTCGCACCCTGAAACTAAGAGTATCCCTTGCATTGTATTCGCACAGGAACCCCCGAACAGAGACCGGCCAGGACACCTATTTCACTGAAACTGTTTTGGGCAAGCCCTCGTGTCCGGACGGTCAAAACTCCTGTTTTCTTGAACCAATCTGAGTGTTCTTTGGCTATGTTACACACTCAGATCAGGGCCATCAAGGGATATGACTTTTGTGGGGTTCCTAGTTATGGTGGGGGCACTTTTGGGGTGCTGTATATTTTGTATAGAATTTCTGTACCTGAGAGATAATTGAATTATAGGTTTTTCTTACACAATTATCTCTCAGGCACAGAGGGTCTTGGGATTGAAACCCCTGTGTTGTTTTTTTGGGGACCCCATGTAAGGGGTATAAAAGCCGTGTGTTGTGGTCGAAAATAAATCAGTTGACTCCCAGAACTATGTTTTGTCTGGTTACTGGGGGAATGAATGTCTGTATGCTTTAATGGTTCCAGAGTGACTGAGTGAAGGAATTAGCAGAGGTAACCAGTAGGGTTACCCGTGGTCCGCTACATCTGGTGGTAGCTGTGGGATGGTACTTTCCAGCCAAATGGAACCAGCGTTTGTTAACCGAACAAACAGCCGAACAGATTTATGAACTAAACAGTTCTAAAGTGAAAGACCCTCAAGGAGTTGCTGGAAGCACGTGATCAAAAGCAGCACTGATCACAGCCCTCATGACACACAGCCCTCATGACAAAACAGTGTGAACAACGGGGCTCCTATGCCCATGGACCAAAAGACCGAGCTACAGAAGGAGATGCGGATTTGCCTTGCATATTACAGAGGGAATCCATCGCAGGAAATAGTGGCCTGAACGATCTCCAAGGTACAAAGGTACATTCTGTCGAAAAGTGATTGGGAGAGTCAGTTGCCCCGAACGGCGAGCCTTGGATGCATCCCCAGTGCTTTCGGTAGTTCCAGAACACAAGCCTAAACTACCATACAAAATCGTGATTAGAAATATTAAGCGCTTGCTAAAGTATTAAACAGAAGATAAATGCAGGCAGCAAGCTTTTAAGACATTCACAGAGTCAGAGGAGGACATTGATTAATTCTTAAAGGACTTTGAATGCCTATGCCTGTTACACAATGTTGCTACCACAGACTGGGTCCCCCTCCTAGTGGGGAAGTTAACAGGCAAATATGCAGATGCTTACCGAGCTGTGCAAGATACCGAATTGAGCTATTATGCTAGGGTTAAACAAGCCCTGCTGGCCCAATATGCCATCACACTAGAGGCATATTGCAGGAAATTCCGCAAATCAAAGAAAAATTACAAGGATTCACATGTGGCATGGGCTTGCCTTCTCACCAGAGCAGCCCATAATTGGATTCAGGCACAGCAGGCGAAGACCTCGGAGGAGATACATCAAATCTTTCTGCTGGAGCAGTTCTACAATGGTCTCCCCTCAGAAGTTCAAGAATGATTGAGGGACAGGCAACCCCTAACTCTAACGGAAGCAGCACAGTGGGCTGACGAGTACCTAGACGCTCGGAGACCACAACATTCCAGCTACAGACCTCTGAAGCCAACCGACTCCGATGACAACCTAAAGGTCCGCAATCCCGGCAAACACCCAGTGTCACCAATGCTTTAAATATGGGCACGTGAGGAGAGACTGCCCCCAACAGAGAGACCGGTTGCAGTGTGTCAGGATATTTATATCGGCATACATTTTGTGCTAAGATAGAAATGAAAAGTGTCTACTGCCAGTCACATTTAAAACCAAGCTGACTCCATTTTGGATCTTCAGGCTAACAAAGACACATAATTTCTTCTTGCTTTCAGTAACTCTAGCCATCAGCCTGTGCTAAGGAATGCGTTATGTAAACACAGCAAGGATGGGGGTGGTATACAACCCAGAGACAAGTATATACAATATATATATATATATATATATATATATATATAAATAAAAATAGGTTATGGTGGGGAAAAATTGTGATTGAAAACCCCTTCCACCTGAAGTTTGTGGATAGTTAATGCAATGTTAAACAAAAATCTGCACACCAGTCAAGCCATAAGACTTGCTTTTCCCACAGAAATCCCAAAACTGCAGCGATGTTGCAACCGCAAAGGATTCTGGGTGGGCATATGCAAATTAGTTTAACAAAGAATCACATTTTTGCCTCATTCCATTTTAAAAGGAATCCATGTTTAAAATGGAATGAGGCAAAAATGTGATTCTTTGTTAAACTAATTTGCATATGCCCACCCAGAATCCTTTGCGGTTGCAACATCGCTGCAGTTTTGGGATTTCTGTGGGAAAAGCAAGTCTTATGGCTTGACTGGTGTGCAGAATTTTGTTTACCATTGTATTAACGATATATATATATATATATATATATATATATATATATATATACATACACATCTAACCACTATACACTTATTTTAATATTATATTAATTAGTATTATGTTAATAATATAGACCATTCATGGATAAATATTCATGAAAAAAAATCATATTATTTAAGAAATGTTAGTGGACTAGAAAAATAATCCTACACATACAGCTTCACAAAAGGACCAGACATAAGAAAGCAGACATAAGAAAGCCAGATAACAGTGATTGATAACACTTAGTAAGGTCCCATTGTAAGAAATAGGGTAAATCTAAGTTTAGGCATGTCAGAAAGTAGATATACAACAGGAATTGTCGACGCTCTGTCTGGAGAAAAACCAAAGAAATCCTTTGAACTGACAATTCTTGTTAGTTATGGTGGCCATTTAGATAAGCCAAATTTATGTCAGAACCGTCATCAAAATTAGTTACATTTTTCAGGGACACGAAATTTTGGTTGTGTAATGATGTCATCTACTGACCAAAAACTAGATAATACTAGATAAGGTAGACACACCTACAGTTTCCTATTCGTCAGGTCAGATGATGACGTACAGAGAGTCTGGCCCTTTAAAAAGTAGGAACAAAGGGAAGAGAGAGACATTCACATTTAGATTCAGATTCGGACATTGAGAGAGATCCAGGGGAGAGATTCAGAACACTCAACTCTCAAATTCTCTTGGACACAACTCAAGAAACACTTCCTAGACACTTAGAATTTTACTATTATTTTCTAACCAATATCTCTTTCTCTATCACATTCACACCTCCTTACAAACATTAACCACACTTCCATTCATTCCTGGGACTATCTAATCATCTGATGAGAACATCTACAAGATAACTGGTAATTATGCTGGTTTTATTTAATTAATTTAAATTAATTAGAAATGTACTAATAGCATGATATATGACTGGATAAATCACGGTCAGATTTCAATATTTAGAGATCTTAGTTAACTAAAGAATATATAGTTATAAACATTCCATTCTGCAGGTGGAATCAAGATAGTTATATATAAATTAATGTGATATTTATCACGTGTTAGCATACCGCTGTTTTTATCCGGGTGTATTGATTTGCTCTGAAATAAGATTGTGTATCTTAGATAGAGTTAAATTCAGCTTTTGTAAAAAATCTGGTAGATTGTTTCTTATTGGACAGTTCCATGGAATGGTTAATGATATGAACGTTATTTTAATAAAAAAAATAGCAAATAGAATAGGATATTACATGCCTAGGAGGATCTAGCCAGTATTGAGAGAGTTAATCAGGGTCTAACTGTCAGCCAAAGTTTTTATGGCTTCTCGCTGCACTATTGTATTCTGTGGAATTCTTTGCTCTGTGTGAAGTTCTTTGCTAAGCTGTTATAAATTTTGTACAACTTGACAGTTGATGCTATAGACAATGAATTTGTTTAAATTATTGCCATTATATTGTATACCTATGTTTTAATAAATATTCACTGATTATTACCACGCATGTTACATATTATTATTATTTTATTATGATGTCACAATAAATTATATTTTTTATAATTGTATGGAGTAAAATCCTCATAATGATCGTTCTCTAGGATCTAAGAGAATTAAATAGTGGCTAATTCACTATATCAATTTTGATATAATAAAAATTATTACATTAATTTTTGATAATTTTTATGAAAATATAATTTTTATATTTATCACCCATAAATATTCCCACAAGTGGGTACATCACGCCAAACCCCACCGAAGAGGCCGGGGGTTTTCTGCACGAGGCTGATCGTATACAAGCCGCAGCAGATAACCAGAGTCATCACCGGCAGCCAGTAAAGTTGAATGGGTGAATGGTACAAGGCCTACGGGACACAGGGGCCACACTGACCCTGCTCCAGCACCAGCTGATCACCGAGGCGGAGAAGACAGGAAGAACTGTGGCAGTCCGAGTACAAGGGGGAGCAGTATACGGCCTACCTACTGTTAAAGTTCCCCTAGCTTGGGGCACTGGAAACAGAATGGTGGAGATGGGGCTCATGAACCCCCTCCCTGCAGAAATGTTACTGGGCCTGGGCCAGCTGACCTCCACTTTTGTGTCTACCGAAAGTACAGAGGAATCATACTTCGTGATGACCAGGCCCAGGACCACTAGCACTCTGAGGCTCAGGTGGTCACCTTTTCCCTTGCCCCAGTCCCCCTTCCCTGGGATTCCCCTACAGAGTTTGAAAGGGAGGTAGCATCGGATCCCTCCTTGCATAAGTATAGGGACAAGGTAGTCACTAACCAGGCAGGGTTGGAGGGAGAAAGGCTTATTTGGGAAAGGGGTTTGTTATATAAGATTGCAGAGCGGCTAGGTTCAGGGACCATGCCATCTACCACCAAATAGCTGGTAGTGCCCAGAAAGTATAGGCAAGAGCTGTTGAAAATAGCACATTATATTCCTCTAGCAGGACATTTAGGAGTGAGTTGTGTGGTGTATCACCAAATTAATATATATATATTACACAAGGTTCGTCTACATTAAAAGGTATTTATTTAGAAGGCAACAACACAATATTATAAATGTATCACAAACACACAGCCCAGACCCACGGAGAAACAACCCTTTTTAAAATCTATCTATCTATATAGTAATCCCCTTCCCCACACATTTGATCTCACCCACGGTTAGGCCTTCACATCTAGTAATGGCTCACTGCTGCAAGTTCGACATCACATCCACCAAGGAAGAAAAGGAAGCAACAGAGTGTAACATGGTTCCCCATGCTAGCACATGGCGTATGCCCACGTCTGCTCTGCAGCACAGCCAAGAAGGAACAGGAAGGAATGGGGATAGGGGGAAGTGGTTATCTCTTTCCTGACCTGTAAAGGTATTGAATTACCCAATTGCCATATCAAAGGTAAAGCTTATCCCACTGTGAGAAAGGCATACATGAGCTTGGTCACATGACCCCTGGTCACCATATTAGTTTGATGACAGAATCTCACCACATTCCCTCACTTTTTTTCTCTTATGTTGAGCACATTTAAAAATAATAATATATCCCTCTTATCTATCTAAACTATGAGATCTGAAGTAGGAAAGGGGAGCACAGGAATTAGTGTGAGTTAGATGAGTAAGGTAAAAGAAAACAGTCAAATAGGGGTTGCATCACCCCACAAGTTGTACCAAGCATCGATTCACCCAAAGTTTTTTCTTCAAACACATATGCCTTGAGAAAGAGTTCACTAATTTTCTGCACTGTTTCCTTGGGGTAGAGTCCCAGAGGTCTTCTCAAGCATTATTTAACATGTAACATTTCTCTCACCCACTCCCTTTCCCCCTTTCAATGCAGTCAAAACATATACTAAGACAAGAATTTTCCTTGTTATGTACAACCTTGTTATAATGCGACCCTACCACAACCAAATGTTGTCATTTACCCCGGCTATGACTAATAATGACTGTATGGAGTTATGATCTGTTTATAGAATAGCAGATCCTGTGATATTGCAGGATATTATATTTCCAGAGAAGTTACTATTGATAAAGAATATATATTTTACATAAAAAATACAAACAATAATTACAAAAACAAAAGCAATAATGGTACAAAATACAGCTACCACAGCATGCTACCACATACAAATAACACATACTGCCACCATTTACAGCCGAACATTTGCAAGTGATTGGAGGTACAATAAAAAGAAGGAGAGGGGTAAAAATAAAAACAGATGTGGCCATGACAGTGACACTTTTACACAAAAGGGAGAAAGAAATCCGACACTGGAACCTGCACTGATCACTGATCAGACTCCCTCTCTTTTCCCCAATCAGGATGTTGTATAGTGAAGAGATCTTCCTACTGCACATATGTAAATGTCAGGCTTGCACAATGCACTTTCCCAGCATTCTTAGAGATAGGATACTGATCAGTGCCCCCCTAGAGTAAGTATGGAAAGCATAAGAAAGAAGAAGCAGGTAAATATTAAAACAAATAAATGAATCCCATTTATCTGTTTTTTTTAGAGTGGGGTAGCTGCCTCATTCAAAGCTAAAGATTTTGAATGAAACAGGTGTCTGAAAATGGTGTTAACCAGGGCCGGCCTTAGGCATTTGGGCGCCCTGTGCGCACAATCTTCACAGCGCCCCCCTTCCCGTCCCCCTCTCCCCCACTCCTTCCCCCTGTCACACACACACACAGGCAGACAGCCATACACACACACACACACACACAAACACACTCAGGCAGTCATACACAGACAGCCACACACAAACACACACACACAGACATAGAATGTGACGGCAGATAAGAACCATTCGGCCCATCTAGTCTGCCCAGACAGTCACACATAGGCAGTCACACACACAAACACACACACACACACAGGCAGACAGCCACACACACACAAAAACACACACAGGCAGACAGCCACACACACAGGCTGGCAGTCACACACAGACAGCCACACACAAACACACAGGCAGACAGCCAAACACACAGAGGCAAACAGCCACACACACACAGTCACACACACACACACACACAGACAGTCACACACACAGACAAACATTCAAACACACACTGGCAGACAGCCACACACACACAGGCAGACAGCCACAAACATACAGTCACACACACACACAGACAGACAGACACACACACACACTGGCAGACAGTCACACACATGCAGACAGTCACACACACACACACATAGGCAAACAGTCACACACACACAGGCAGACAGCCACACACACACACAGTCAGACACACACACTAACAGAAACACACTAACAGAAACACACTAACAGAAACACACTAACAGAAACACACTAACAGACACACACACTAACAGACACAGACACTAACAGACACAGACACACACTAACAGACACACACACACACACTCACCCACATTAACACATGTTTTAAAATTTATTTAAACACCCCCCCCCAGCCTCCTTACCTTTGGGAATGCTGGGGGAGGGGGGTGTCTCTTCCTCCCTGGTGGTCCAGTGGCTGCTGGGCGAGCGGCACTGGCTGGCGGGCTGCTGGGCATGCTGGGCTGCTGGGCTGCGCTGGTGGGCGAGGGAGAACTTCCTCTGAGCTGTCTGCTCAGCTCCCTTGCGCGCCTCAGAGTGAGGCTGGGAGCCGGAATATGACGTCATATTCCGGCTCCCAGCCTCACTCTGCGGCGCGCGAGGGAGCTGAGCAGACAGCCCAGAGGAAGTGCTCCCTCGCCAGCCGCCCACCAGCGCAGCCCAGCAGCCCAGCATGTCTGTTAGCCGCAAGGCTAACAAGACATTTTCCTTGGGCATTTGGGGGCGGCTTTTTTTGCCGCCCCCTGGAAAATGCCGCCCAAGGCAAATGCCTTGTTAGCCTTGCGGCTAATACGACCCTGACGTGTGAGCTATGTGGCCGCAGGGCGCCCCCTGCTCCATGGTGCCCTGTGCAGCCGCACAGCTCGCACACCCCTAAGGCCGGCCCTGGTGTTAACCTAAACATAAATTTAATTTGTTTATTAAGTTTTAAAATTGCACTTTTTGGCACTTTATATTTAAAGGCATACTATAGTCACCAGAACAACTACAGCTTATTGAATTTGTTCTGGTGAGTAGAATCATTACCTTCAGGCTTTTTGCTGTAAACACTGTCTTTTTAGAGAAAATGCAGTGTTTACATTAGAGCCTAGTGATAACTTCACTGGCCACTCCTCAGATGGCTGTTAGAGATCCTTCCTGGGCCATGGCTGCCTAAAATGCATCCAAACATTCAGTGTCTCCACCCTCTGCATGCAGACACTGAACTTTCCTCATAGAGATTCGTTGTTTCAATTAATTTCTAAGAGGAGATGCTGATTGGCCAGGGCTGTGTTTGAATCATGCTGGCTCTGCCTCTGATCTGCCTCTTTGTCAGTCTCAGCCAATCCTACGGAGAAGCATTGTGATTGGATCAGGTTACCACTTCTGATGATGTCAGCAGACTGCTTGTTTTTTTTTTAGTCAAACAGCATGCAGATCTACAGCTTCAGGCTTGAATACAGATTTTGCCATATTTATGGAGGCATGAGAGACCCAGGGGGGCTAGATGGTGCTTTTAACACTATAAGGTCAGGAATACATGTTTGTGTTCCTGACCCTATAGTGCTCCTTAAGCATTGGTATTAAATATGAGTTTTTCACACAAAGTTTAATTGTGCTATTATGAATTGAACTATGTTTATCAGAATGGAAGGAATAATTTTAGCAACTTAGTATTTAACAAGCTTTTACGTGAATTTTACCACATGACAGGAGACTTTTTTCTACTTTCTCTGTCACCCCTCATCTATTACTTCAATGACTATTGGGGTTTTATTGGTGTTTAGTATATTATTTGGACCTTTCTTCCCTCCTCCGCCCTCTGGCATTATTCCCTCAGACTGTCACTAACTATCCTCTGCCTTATTAGCCTCATGGCACTGGGTGCATCATGACTGAATTTTTTGCCACGTTCGGACTTATCCTTCTGTCAGGGGTCACTGTTAAGGGTGTGCACGAGGCGAAGGGTTTTGCAGGGTTAGTGTTACTATATCTGTTTCGGTGGGCCACGGCTAGCGGCCCATTGCGTGCGAACTGCGGCCATCTTGGATCTTGCGAGTACCACGGGATTCCCGGCGGCCATCCCTTTTCTGTTATTCCAGATCAGGAATCACTCGGTCTGGACTCTGAGGATACAGATTTCACATCCTGCTACCAAGTATACCTATTGTGGAAGGTACTGCTTACACAAACTATTTGAATCTGCTTGTATTAATACATGTTTATTCTTGGAATTCATTTAACATGAGTGTAGCATGTATATGGATTTTCTACATATGGCTGTCTAAAAGACAATACCAATGAATTATTACAGACCTGTTCACCCACTGGGATTATTCTGCACTGTGCCACGTGTATATTACTACAATGTGGGTGTCTTCTGGGTTTTTCACGGCCCCCAGATTATTACGTATAGTTCTGCCGGAGCAGACTTTACAAAGATATGGTACCATACTTGCAATGTTAATACCTATGTGATTGGGCTGAATACTCTTGCTGACGAAGGAGTTACGGCTCTCGAGTACAACGGGGTGAGCCCCAATACAATTACACGCCTCAGAGCATCTGTTCAGAGGGTGAGCCCCTCTCAGGTACCAAACCCCACGGAGGGGTCTTATTGGGTGAACTCCAATTTTATGAGACTATTATGTCTCCCATATCATTCAAGGGAAACCCCCTTTTGTACCACTACTGATGCAGATCCTACTAGGATAAGTCCACATAGGATACAGGACTATCAGTGCTTGTTACGTGCACTGCATACTGATCGTCTTACAACGTACAGCTCTGGTGTACACATGTGGTGAACCCCATTTCCTAAACCTGGAGGATCAGATGATTTTCCTCAGACGTCTTCTAAGTATGTCAGAGAAACAGTATTGAAGGAAGAAGGTCACCTTAAGGACACCCTGAGCCACCTGGTAACCATGATGCCTGAAGATATACTCTTCCGAGATGAGCAAGTGATCCCATTATTCAACCTTCGCACTATCCAACATCCGAGGTCATCGGAATGGAGCCTCCCAGATCATCTGGCTTGGTTCGTACATTACTTGCTCCGTAAACCCATAGAGAAAGAAGTTTGGGCACGCCTCAGAGGCGAATGCCCAAGACCACTATTGAATGACAAAGTGGCCATTGCACCGGAGTTTGACACCACTGTACCACTGTAGTGGTCTTTAGGTCTCGGTCATGCCGGGACCCACGGAAAGGCATTGAAAAAGGGTCTTAAAGCCATGCAAGACAAATTGCTGGATCTCCTCAGCCCTATAGCAAAAATGCATTACTTTGCTGACCTGGCTCTCACCCAGGGTACACAGCTTGACCCTAACGCTCTCCGAGAATGGGCCCAACGTTCAATCTGCCAGCTGTGCAATGCCAATGGCGGACTTTGTGCCGAACGGCTCAAATCAGCATTGCTGAGAATAGACATAAAATTGCTGGAATTAGGATTAAGAGAGCTCAGGCCCCTGGCAAAAGGTCTTCTCTTCGGGGAACCTTTAATTGACGAATTGGAAAAGCACATCAACCTGTTTACTACCTTAAGTAAGGTGCAATCATCGCTCAAACAGTTTTTCCTCGCCATACCGAACAGGAGTGTTTTTGGGAGGGCTGGTCGGCAATGGAAGCCGGCCACCAGTCGCTTCTGGTCTACAGGCTCCAGATCCTATCCTCCTTCATCCAACTTCTATCCAACCACTACACAGAGGTCCTCACACTACAGAGGCTCAGCCAGAGGAACTAGAGGCAGAGGACATGGATGTTTCTGTAGGGATTATGGTTGATCCAGCGCGCAGAATAGTATCACACCTAGGAGGTAATAAAATGTCCGCTCAGGGGTGGGGGCCAGGGGTGAGGACATTAGGTCCCCCCCCCCCCAATTTGTATTTCAGTTCCCCACCCACCGCTCAGCGGTGGGGGCCAGGGGTGAGGACATTAGGTCCCCCCCTTATTCTTGTTTAGGGCCCCCACCCACCACTCAGGGGTGGTGGTCAGGGGGGAGGACATTAGGCTGCTCACTGTTTAATAGACATGCCCCTACTCGCAATATAGTAGTAGTAAATTTGGCTGAATGACCAATTCAGGTCTTTCAGCCTTTTAGTAGATAGCTCCCTAATACCGTAGGAGCTAGGGAGTTATCTACTTATTCATTCCTGTCATTCCATTGACAGGCTAAGTAACTTACATTTTATATGAATGTGTGTTACTTGATTGTTGTAAGTGTTGCAAACACTTACAGCTGAATCCTGGCTATGTTTGTATACTTTTTATTTGAAATTGTATACAATGTAACATTCTTCTTCTTTCACTGGGTAAGTATATTAGTACTTAGGCAATACTGTACTTCGGAACTTCGGCACTTTGACACCTCGGGACTTCGGTAACTTCGGAACTTCGGCACTTCAGCAATTCGGCACTACTATACTTCAGAAATTTGGTAATTTCGGCAATTCAGCACTTCAGCAATTCAGCACTTCAGCAATTCAGCTATTCGGACATTCGGAAGCACC
The DNA here is from genome assembly GCF_036172605.1 of Pelobates fuscus. Taxonomy (NCBI): domain Eukaryota; kingdom Metazoa; phylum Chordata; class Amphibia; order Anura; family Pelobatidae; genus Pelobates; species Pelobates fuscus. Next base: position 269,340,390 of record NC_086320.1, on the reverse strand, counting down.
CGAAAGTCCAATTTACCCGAAATTCGACCGAATTTTAACTAGGACCAAAACGAATTGCCTCAACCTCAACAAATACATAGTTTACAAACATTTCAAAATGGAAGGGTTACATCTCCTTCAGGACCTCCTCCTCGAAAACAACTGGTTTACCCGACTGGATCTGAAAGACGCGTACCTGTAGGTGCCGGTCGCTTGGGAATATTGACGCTTTCTCCGTTTCCTGTGGAGAGGACGAGCATGCCAGTTCACTTGTCTGCCCTTTGGTCTCAGTTTGGTTCCGTGGTGTTTCACGAAGCTACTGAAACCGGTGATGGCTCACATTTGATCCAAAGGCGTGCGGTGTCTCGTATACCTGGATGAATTGATAATATTCTGCGAATCCGCGTCCAGGCTACGATTGCAAACAAAATTTGTCGTTCACTTTTTGGAATCCTTGAATTTCGTATTGAACAGACAGAAGTCAGCACTCTTCCCCTCGCAGACGGCCCAGTACAGTGCCCTCCGGCCTTAAAGATTTCATCCATCCGGAAAGAAATCAGACAGGTTTTTCGCATGGCTACAATTCCCCTCCGGATGCTCACCCGTATAGTGGATCTTCTGTGGTCCTCAAATCAGGCAATATTTACAGGACCACTACACTACAAGTAAGGCAACGCCTGAAAGGCAACGCCTGAAAGCGAACCGGACAGTTCCAGACAGTCCTACGACCACTGAATACCACTTTCAGCAGATGTGAGGACATAGCTCCACTGGTGGCTCCTACACATGAAAGCCTGGAATGGGAAAGTGATCTTTGGCTCCACTACGGATTTCATAGTGGAATCGAACGCCAGCCTCTGGGGCTGAGGGGCTCACTGCACGGATTTCTCTGCGAGGGGACCTTGGTGGGACGAAGAGGCCAACCTCCACATCAACTGCCTGGAATTGGTCGCGGGGTCCTCCACAATTCACAGTTTGGCCAAAGACATGTCAAACTGCTGCATTCTACTCCGCATGAACAATGTCTCTGCGGTGCAATATATAAATCGCCTAGGCGGAGCCAGATCACCTCAGGAACCCACTTCACCTGGACTTTGCCTCCTGGACCAATCACTAACTACTGAACTACTACAGCTGGCTCCCATATCCGAACTGCATGGCAGTGGACGCGTTTCTTCAACCATGGAGCGTATGCATTCCCTCTATTCTCAATGCTGGCAAGAGTACTCCACTACACACAAATCCACAAAGCTTCACTCCTCCTCATAGCACCTCTCTGGCATGGTCAAGCATGATTTCCAGACCTATTGGAGATGTCCCATCTTCACCCACTTCATCTCCATTCCTTCCCTCTAATTTTGATGGGACCGAGGGGAGAACTACATCCCCTCATCCTGGAACAGAAGCTCTTTCTAGTGGCCTGGATGATTTCCAGGGATCCTGGTCAGGTCCTGGGCCTATCGCAAGCAGCTAAGGATTCTTTTATGGGACTCTTGTACCCCTGGCACCAGGAAATGCTACATCTCGGCATGGTCCTCTTGGAGTCGTTGATGTCTAGAGAGGGATTGCAATCCCTTTACTGCACCTATCCCTTTCATTACACTGCTGAATACACATACAGGCAGACTGCTGAATACACACACACACAGAATGCGAGTACACACAGACAGACTGCTGAGTACACACAGACTGCTGAGTACATACACAAAGTCTGCTGAATACGTACACACAAACACACAGACTGCTGAATACACACACAAACAAATATATCACCAAAGAATACAAATAGTGCAAAAGTATAAAAAAAATGAATAAAATATAATAAACAATGTTACTTAGCTTTAAATGACGTATAACAGCCTCCCCAGGTCGTTACCCAAAAAACAACCTATATCATATTTAGGAAACCACAACAAAAAGCAATTCGGGAAATAGCTGTGTAAATCTACAAAACAAAAACAAAACATAGTGTAATATTGTAACAAATATGTTATACTGTGCGCAGCAATCATTTGCACTCACTAGATAGAAGTAGGTATAAGCGCTCTTAGGGTGCCTCTCCAGGTATAATGGGGGGTCAAGCAATCCTTTTGTTCACCTCCAGATTCTTATTCCACCAAAAGACATCCACAGGTCAGGGTTTAAGAAATGTGAAGAAAATTTATTTAAAATAAAAATAAAAATATATTTGAATATATAAGCAGTCACCAATTCAGCATAGGATATAAATGCAGAAAAAAGGTCCTACGCGTTTCGTTCGTTACGAACTTCCTCAGGGACCACAATAAAATAATCACTATGTATAAATAAAGAGTACAAAATGAACATATCCTAAGAATAACCACCCTCCCCTGTCTCCTTAAATAGGGGTAATCCCTTGAGTCCATTTTCTTCTTTGATTGGAGCAGAGAATCACCTCCATCAGCTGTTTCTCACTTTTCTAATCCCAAAAAAAGGCGCCCTTTTTTGGCGAAAACCGGAAGTAGTCATCATTGCCGAAACCGGAAGTGACGTCACGGGCGTTCCAATATGCGTTCCAACAGCATCATCTCCATAACAACCAGACATGATGGTCTCAATCATAGTGTGTAATACAAAAGGAAACTAATTATAGCTCCCAGGTTCTGCTAAAGAAAGGAATGTTAACCAAGAGTCTTTGAGATTGCTTTCTAAACATACTGAAGGATAGCAGCACATGTTAAATTGCATTGATCACTATTTTAGTCATAAAAAATTATAAATATATTAAATCAGAAAAAAATAAATACAAATAAAAATGAAAATAAAATAAAGTAATCTTATATAGATACACCAAAAACATTTTTTTCTCTTTTTTCTTATACAAAGATAAAGTGCATATGAAGAATTATTGCTATTACATAAATCTGTAACTAAGTCTATACAGACCCTTAAAGTAACTACCGTATTTATCGGCGTATAACACGCACAGGCGTATAACACGCACCTCATTTTTAGAAAGAAATTCCAGGAAATTTCCCCCCTCATGCCATAGTATTCCCCCCTCATCCCATAGTGTCCCCCCCCTTTCCATAGTATTCTCCCCCCCCTCCCATAGTATTCTCCCCCCCTCCCCCCATAGTATCCCCCCCCTCCTCCCATAGTATTCTCCCCCCCTCCCCTCCCATAGTATTCTCCCCCCTCCCCTCCCATAGTATTCTCCCCCCCTCCCCTCCCATAGTATTCTCCCCCCCTCCCCTCCCATAGTATTCTCCCCCCTCCCCTTCCATAGTATTCTCCCCCCCTCCCCTCCCATAGTATTCTCCCCCCCTCCCCTCCCATAGTATTCTCCCCCCCTCCCCTCCCATAGTATTCTCCCCCCCTCCCCTCCCATAGTATTCTCCCCCCCTCCCCTCCCATAGTATTCTCCCCCTCCCTCCCCTCCCATAGTATTCTCCCCCTCCCTCCCCTCCCATAGTATTCTCCCCCTCCCTCCCCTCCCATAGTATTCTCCCCCTCCCTCCCCTCCCATAGTATTCTCCCCCTCCCTCCCCTCCCATAGTATTCTCCCCCTCCCTCCCCTCCCATAGTGTACTCCCCCCCCTCCCCTCCCATAGTGTACTTTCCTCCCCCTCCCCTCCCATAGTGTACTTTCCTCCCCCTCCCCTCCCATAGTGTACTTTCCTCCCCCTCCCCTCCCATAGTGTACTTTCCTCCCCCTCCCCTCCCCTCCCATAGTGTACTTTCCTCCCCCTCCCCTCCCCTCCCATAGTGTACTTTCCTCCCCCTTCCCTCCCCTCCCATAGTGTACTTTCCTCCCCCTCCCCTCCCCTCCCATAGTGTACTTTCCTCCCCCTCCCCTCCCCTCCCATAGTGTACTTTCCTCCCCCTCCCCTCCCCTCCCATAGTGTACTTTCCTCCCCTCCCATAATTACTTACCTGTCCTGAAGCGTGGGCCGGCTTCACAGCGCGCACCGCGGTACAGGAACTTTAATTTAAGGTTCCGGTTTCCGGCGGGACTGAAAGGAAGTGTGCACACTATTGTGCACACTTCCTTTCAGTCCCGCCGGAAACCGGAACCTTAAATTAAAGTTCCTGTACCGCGGTGCGCGCTGTAAAGCCGGCCCACGCTTCAGGACAGGTAAGTAATTATGGGATATCGGCGTATAACACGCACCCACGATTTTTCCCCTATTTTCAGGGGAAAAAAGTGCGTGTTATACGCCGATAAATACGGTAATAACCATATTAAGATAAAAAATAAAATGTACAAAAAAAAAATTATTAAACAATATAGGTGCATAAACCTTCCCCATAGGGGTTAGTCCTCAATTGTAGAAAGTGTCCCACAATGGGGACAAGCACACATACCTAATCTATCCAAGCAAAATCAATATCAAATATTACTAGGACCATATTAGTCCAAAAAACAGGATAGATCAATGTCAATATTTAAACCCCTTGGCGTGAGGGTTCGTAGTTTATGAATCCAGAAAGTCTCCCTCTGGGCTAGTCTCTGGACTCTATTTCCCCCACGCCAAAAAGAGGATACCTTTTCAATTCTCAGACACTTAAAATCTTTAAATTTAAAGAAAGGGCATTGTATGCAGTGGGCAGGGACTGAGTGTGTCAGTAATCCCTTTTTGATATTGTTGAGATGTTCTAAAAAACGGACCTTTAAAATCCTCTTGGTCTGTCCCACATACTGTATGCCACACGGACATTGTAATAAGTATACCACAAAGTCCGTGTGGCAATTAATTTCATCTTTTAGTTGAAAATTCTCCCCCGTAACTGAACTCGAAAAAGAATGTGTATATGTAATTGATGCCGTAGCACAAGCTTTGCAGGAACCGCAGCCCTGAGAAGAACCTAAACGGGTGGAAGTTCTTTTATTATCAACTCTTGGTGGTTTAATGGCATAGCTAGGTGCCAGCATATTCTTAAAAATTGTATTTTTTTTATATATAACTGTAGGATTATCTGATAAATGTGCTCCCAAAATGGGGTCCTGTAACAAAATAGGCCAAAGGCCCTGAAGGCTTCTCTTAATTTTGTTATGATCAGTATTAAAGTGAGTGATAAATGCTGAACGGAAACCTTTCCCAGTATCTGAGGGGCATAATTTATTCTCCAATAGAGTTTTCCTTTCCATATCACCAATTCTCCAGATCTCTCTAACTCCTTGTTATTATATCCTCTATCAACCAGTTTCTTTTTTACATGTAGCGATTGGGAATAGAAGTCTTGTATATCTTAACAGTTCTGTCTTAGACGAGTAAATTGGCTTCTAGCAATTCCCTTAAGCCAGGGCTGATGGTGACCACTCTTACGGTGAACAAACTTATTACCATCTGTGGGCTTAAAGAAACATTTACTCCTAATGTATCCTGAACCGTGGGACAAGGTAAGATCAAAAAAATTTTATCTCATCCTTGTTCCATACAGGAGAAAAAAACAAATGGTACTCATTGGTATTCAGAAAATTAACATAATCCTGAAATAAAGTAAAAGACCCCTTCCAAATAATAATAACATCATCAATGTAACGCCGCCATGGGACCAAGTTCGCCCTCCAGTCATGCCCTGACCACACAAATAACTCCTCCCACCTCCTCATGTAGATGTTGGCATAGCTGGGGGCGAACTTGGTTCCAATGGCGGTCCCCGTGGTTTGCAAAAAATAATCACCATTAAAGAAAAAATAATTGTGATGTAAAATAAATTGAACAGAGGAGAAAACAAAGTCCCTCAAATCAGCTGGTAATTTCGTATCTTGTTCCATGAAATAATTAATCGCCTCTAGACCCAATCTATGGCTAATCACCGTGTACAGAGAGGTCACATCAAGTGTGGCCCAACTGTACTCTGGATTCCATTTGATACTCTCCATCTCCTGGAGAAAAGACTTGGTATCCTTTACAAATGATGGTGGCTCTTGGGCATATTTTTGTAAACGGGAATCCACATAAGCAGATAGGTTGGCGGTCAGCGAATTAATACCGCTGATAATAGGTCATCCCGAGGGGTTGGGAAGGCGCTTATGTGTCTTGGGGAGAAAGTAAAATATTGGAATAATCTGATTTTTTTTGAAAGAGAAAATCATAATTTTTTTGTGAAATAGTCCCTCTTTGTTTAGCTTCATCCACAATAATTTGGAGCTCTGTATTAAATTGTTTAGTGGGATCACCCCTCAGTTTACTATATGTGTCTTCATCCCCCAAGATATGAGCTGCCTCCTGAAGATAATATGTAGTGGTCATTAGTACTATTCCCCCCCCACCCCCTTTGTCCGCTTCCCTAATTATCATATCATCTCGTTTTATCAGTTGTTTGAGTGTCCTTTCCTCCTCTTTACTAAGGTTTTGATTATAATTCTTCCTCTTTTTATTGATATTTTTAGTCATATTACGAAATTGTTGATCTACCATATGTTCAAAAGTTTCTATAAAGGGACCTGTACTATATGTTGGAAAAAAAATGGGACTTAGGACAAAATCTATAATCAATACTGGTTTCCTCAACATCGCCTTAGATGGCTAATATGGTCCTAGTAATATTTTATATTGATTTTGCTTGGATAGATTAGGTATGTGTGCTTGTCCCCATTATGGGACACTTTCTACAGTTGAGGACTAACCCCTATGGGGAAGGTTTATGCACCTATATTGTTTAACTTCCTTTTTTTTTTTGTACATTTTATTTTTTATCTTAATATGGTTATTAGTTACTTTAAGGGTCTGTATAGACTTAGTTACAGATTTATGTAATATCTTTGTATAAGAAAAAAGAGAAACAATTTTTTTGGGTGTATCTATATAAGATTACTTTATTTTATTTTCATTTATTTTATTTTTATTTTTATTTATTTTTTTCTGATTTAATATATTTATAATTTTTTATGACTAAAATAGTGATCAATGCAATTTAACATGTGCTGCTATCATTCAGTATGTTTTGAAAGCAATCTCAAAGACTCTTGGTTAACATTCCTTTCTTTAGCAGAACCTGGGAGCTATAATTAGTTTCCTTTTGTATTACACACTATGATTGAGACCATCATGTCTGGTTGCTATGGAGATGATGCTGTTGGAACGCATATTGGAACGCCCGTGACGTCACTTCCGGTTTTGGCAATGATGACTTCCAGTTTTCGACGAAAAAGGGCGCCTTTATTTGGGATTAGAAGAGTGAGAAACAGCTGATGGAGGGGATTCTCTGCTCCAATCCTATTCTTAGGATATGTTCATTTTGTACTCTGTATTTATACATAGTGATTATTTTATTGTGGTCCCTGAGGAAGTTCGTAACGAACGAAACGCGTAGGACCTTTTTTCTGCATTTATATCCTATGCTGAATTGGTGACTGCTTATATATTCAAGTATATTTTTATTTTAAATACATTTTCTTCAAATTTCTTAAACCCTGACCTGTGGATGTCTTTTGGTGGAATAAGAATCTGGAGGTGAACAAAAGGTTGGCTTGACCCCCCACTATACCTGGGGAGGCACCCTAAGAGTGCTTATACCTACTTCTATCTAGTGAGTGCAACTGATTGCTGCGCACAGTATAACATATTTGTTACAATATTACACTATGTTTTGTTTTTGTTTTATGTTTTCTCTGTAGCTTTACACAGCTATTTCCCGAATTGCTTTTTGTTGTGGTTTCCTGAATACACACACAGTCTGCTGAATACATATAGACTGCTGAATACATAAAGACTGAATACACACACAAACACACATACTGCATTGCAGGGGTGCAGTGTATGTGTTTGTTTGTAATGGTGTGGAGTGTGGTGTGTGGAGTGCTATGAGTGAGGGCTGCTGTGTGTGTGGGTGAGGGGTGCGGTGTGTGGTTCTAAGGGGTGCTGTATGTGTGTGAGGGGTGCTGTGTGTGGGGGGGAGGGGTGCTGTGTGGGGGATGGGTGCTGTGTGTGGGGGGGGAGTGCTGTGTGGGGGGGGTAGGAGGACTGTGTGGGGGGGGTGCTGTGTGTGTGATTTGTAGGGGAGCTGTGTGTGGGGTGTAGGGATGCTGTGTGTGGGGCATAGGAGTGCTGTGTGTGGGGGGTAGGGATGCTGTGTGGGGGGTGATAGGGGTGCTGTGTGTGGGGGGTGCTGTGTGTGTGGGGGAGTGATGCTGTGTGGGGAGGGGTGTAGTGTGTGTGGGGGGGGTAAGGGCGCTGTATGTGGGGGGTGGTAAAGATTCATAAAAAATATATATAATCTTTATCCCCCCTCCCTTCTTCTTACCTTTGGTGAAGGATGGAGGGAATACAGCCAGTCCTGGTGGTCCGGTGGTGGTTAGTATGTGCCTGGCTGCAGATCTCCTGTCCTCCCGCGCAATGATGTGTGGAGCGTTGCTATGGTAACACGTGGCAACGCTCCACCTAGATTGTTCACGGGAGGACAGGAGAGCTGCTTCTCAGATCCCTCCCCCTGCCTCCAGATCCTCCCGACACGAAAGCAGAGTAGGTGCTTGCTGTTTTGGGCAGGCAGGGCCCTACTCTGCATTGCTGCTGACCAGCGTAATCGGCCCCCTCCCCCCGGCGTGCCATAGGTTGGCCATCACTGCCCTTAACACTAAAGTTCAGAACTAAAGTACAGAAAGGCCCCTTTCCAGGTGAGCAGTCTCACATTAGTGTGCTTGATTTCAACACTCTAAATCACACTTAGGAGATATCTCTCTATTTCTCTCTCCCTTTTCTGTACATCACACAGAGAAAATTTGACCTGCACACCCAGAAGAAGAGATAGGTCTGTATACCACCTTAAAGCACACAAACTACAATGTTTAGAGCCTCTTGTCTTCCCTCCCACACTGAGTAAAGCCCTCCATCCTCCCTATCCCCTGTTCCTCATTTTCCTACCTCTCACCCTCTAAGAGAAGCCTTTGATTGGACGTCAGCGAGGATGGATTAAGGTAAGTAAAACTTATTTTGAAAATGCTCTTTGAGTGCTTTTGTAGAAGAAGACCAATAGGGCGATATTCTATCATAAATGAAAAAAAGGTTGAAGAAACCTTTAATTTGTAGGGGTTTACCTTTCCTTCAGAAGTCGACTGAAATCCATGTGATGTGTACTACCTCTAATCCAAGGGAAAAGGCCAATTAACCCCTTAAGGACACATGACGGAAATATTCTGTCATGATTCCCTTTTATTTCTGAAGCTGTGTCCGTAAGGGGTTAAAGTTTGTTTTCTTCCATAATGTTCACACTATTATAATATTAACATACATTCTTACACCTTCTTTAACTAAAGCCTTGTAAGCAAATAGTATTTTATAGCTAGCCACCTATTATATAAACATTACCTATTTAATCCTGAACTTCATCTAAAATATTTTTTTATTCTCAGTTAGCTAAATTATTTGGCAAATACAGTTTAATTCCCATAACTAAGCAAATAACTCTCCCTTTAACAATCTTTAGATTGTGAGCCCATGTGGGCAGGGCCCTCTACACCTAGTGTCCCTGTACATTATACATGTTTAGCTAGAATTAAATGTGTCTTGTTTCCAATTGTACAGCAGAGTAGAATATGTTGGAAATAAAGAAATAATTATAACTGTATGTGCAAACTCAGCCATCTGTGATTATTGTGACAATAACAATTGTGACAATAACAAGTCATAGGTTGGGCTATTGTGTGAGGATTTCCCTCTCACTATGTCCTTGCATAGAATTGTTCATAACTGCAGCAATTTGCAAAAATCTCAGCAGCTGTAATCCCACTCTCAGCCATCTGCAAGCAGAAGCTGTGCTTGTCCTTGGCCATACAAATCGGGACCTCCTCTGAGATGCTTTATTGTGTGCTACGTTTCCAGTGATCACCCACAACAATAGCCACCTGCCTAATATTGTGCAGGTCCCCTTGTGCTGCCAAAACTGCAATCTTTAAGTTTGGATTCCAATATTGTTGAATGGGTTAGACAGTGGCTAAATGACAGGCAACAGAGGGTTGTAGTCAATGGAGTATGTTCGAAGCATGGACTTGTCACCAGTGGGGTACCTCAGGGATCTGTACTTGGACACATTCTTTTTAATATTTTTATTAGTGATATTGCAGAAGGTCTTGATGGTAAGGTATGTCTTTTTGCTGATGATACTAAAATTTGCAACAGGGTTGATGTTCCAGGAGGGATAAGTCAAATGGCAAATGATTTAGAAAAATTAGAAAAATGGTGAGAGCTGTGGCAACTGACATTTAATGTGGATAAGTGCAAGAAAATGCACCTTGGACATAAAAACCCAAGGGCAGAGTATAGGATATTTTTTTTTTTTTTAATTCTTTATTTTTGTACTCGACAGCGAAGGCAAGGTTAACATAGTCACAGGGCTTGCGCAGAAGCCAGATTCAATATAAATCAGATTAAGAAATACCAGTAATATACATCGGTCTGAATAATACATCTGTTCTCAGCTTTGTAAGGAATCTACCCGAAATCGATGATCTCGGGCTATCAATTGTCAGATGTGTACATCTCGCAGTGTATATATATTCTGGCCAGTGTTGCATATGCAAGGATTATCTCCATGTATGCGGTCATTATATATTTGAAACTTAGGCTAATCTGGCATAATGGCAAACCCTTCCCCTACCCGATCCCGGGTCTCTCATGGGTCGCCCCGCTATCGAGGAAGATTTTCTTTTTATATAAGCCCAGTATCAGGGTCGTCAGAGCCCCTTGACAGCTAATTTAAGTTAGCCATATGGCTCCGCTGCTCCTTCCGGCCCGTCAATCAGACTAGGGAGAAAAAGGAAAAAAGACGAAACAGAAGGACAATAGAAATGGAGAAAAAGGGAGAGATAGAGAGGAGAGTAAGTGGGGAGGGGGGGGGGAGGACCCCTCACCTGAGCAGAAAAAAGAAAAGGACGGATCGAGTTCTAGCTACTAGGAATGCATAGAGGGAGTAAAAAGGGACGGAGAGGAGGAGGAGGGGGGAAAGAAAAAGGGGGAGCCCACCGTACAACAAGCCAGATGAAATCTCCAATTGACTTTTGTAACGGAGCCAGCTGAGATTTAGCAACCTGGATTGGTAGGGCCTGGAAAAGGAAAAGGATACGCGGAAGGATGTTCATCTTTACCGCGTTTATTCTGCCTATCCAAGATATTGGTTTGTCGTCCCACTTCTCCAGGTCGCCGATCAATGATCGGATCAAGGGGGTATAATTGGCAGTGTACAGCCGTCCAATGTCCGCTGTCAGATGGATCCCTAAGTAGGTCAATGACCCATTTTCGATCCGGATTTCATGAGTGTCCCGTATCCTTTTCACCGTGTCCTCTGATATACCTATTGGTAAGGCACTAGACTTCTGCATATTGGCCTTATAGCCCGAGTAATTCCCATAATCCGATATCACGTTCCTCAAGGTTGACATCGAGTCCTCCGGGTTCGTTAGCGTCAAGAGGATATCGTCTGCATATGCTGAGATGGTGAATTCCTCGCTGCCTACTTTCACCCCTTGGATCTCCGGATTGCGGCGAATGGCCTGCAGCAGAGGCTCCAGAGCCAGCGTAAACAGTAGGGGAGATAAAGGACACCCCTGCCTCGTCCCGTTGAATAATCGGAACGGAGACAGTGGGGCTCCTGATATCTGTATCTGGGCTCTCACGTTGTGATACATCGCTTTCGTCATCGCTGTATACTCGCTAGGGATTCCCAAGTGTTTCATAACCGTAAATAAGAATTGCCATCTAACTCTATCGAAGGCTTTCTCCGCGTCAATAGATACTACTAACGTCGGGGTAGTTACAGCGGCCTGTTTCCATATTAAGTCGATGTTCCTCCTGGTGTTTTCAAACAGCTGCCTGCCCCGTATGAAGCCTACCTGGTCCGCATGTATAAGTGAGGTTAGGAGTGGGTGTTACCTGTCAGCTTGAACTCTAGCTAAGATTTTTAGGTCGTGGTTGATCAGTGATATGGGTCTAAAATTTTCAGGACAAATGGGGTCTTTGTTTGGTTTGGGCAATAGAATTATCATGGCCAAGGTCATGTCAGAGGTTACTAGTCCCCCGTCCCGCAAATCTGCGAATAGGCGAACCAAATATGGGGTCAATTCCTCCCGAAAGGCTTTGTAGTAGGTCCCATCAAAGCCATCCGGTCCCGGTGCCTTGTTGCTTTTCAGGCTGGAGATGGCCCTGTTTACCTCTTCCTCCGTAATCTCTGCGGCTAGTCCACACGCCGCTTCCCTGCTCAGCTTGGTCATCCCCAAGCCGTTAAGGTAAGTAAGGATGTTCCGTTCCTCCTCAGCCTCTGACGAGTCATTCTCGGGTGTGTGGTTGTAAAGTCGTTTGTAGAAGTCCTCGAAGACTCTGGCTATTTCACTGGGTTTAGATGTCGTCTCCCCATCTGGGCGTCTAATTTTTGCTATATGTGGTCTGTGGGTCCTAGGCCATAACGTTCTGGCCAGGAACGTGTCCATCTTGTTCGCGCTTTCAAAATATGTGCGTCTGGTCCAGGTCATGGATTTGGCCGTATCGTCCAGCAACAATGTTCGGATAGATCTTCGTACCGAGGTGAGCCGTGCGAGTGAGTCTCCGTCAGGTGCGGACTGGTGTCTCAGTTCTAACGTGCGTAGTCGGTTCAACAGGGCTTCCAACTGTTGGTGTTTTAGCCGTTTCTTCCTTGTGGCCAGTTTGATTAGGATACCTCGTATCACCGCTTTATGTGCAGCCCACACCGTGCTGGGACTCACTCCTGGGGTGTCGTTTGTGGCAAAATATGCCGTAATCTCATTCCTTATCTGTTCCGCGATTAGGGGGTCTCGCAGGAGGGATGCGTTCAGTTTCCACGTCCACGGCGAAGCTATACACAGGTTCCCCAGACTTATAGATACGTCGGCGTGATCAGACCACGAAATATCCCCCACTGTTGACTCAATGACGCGTGCCATTCCGTTCCCATTGGTCAGAAAGAGATCTATCCGGGAATAAGTACCGTGAGGGGCGGAGTAAAACGAGTAGCCCTTAGTATCTGGGTGGTGGGCACGCCATACATCTATCAGGCTGGTATCATCCATGAACTGCTTAAGAAGGCGGTCCTGACCGCCGCTTCCTTGTGAACGTGGTCCTCCGGCTCTCGAGCTCCTGTCAGCCGCCGGGCATGGAGTAGCGTTAAAGTCACCCCCTATGTAAATCATGCCATGCGGCAAGCTCAGTATCTTATCTCGTAGTACTGTCCAGAAGTCGACATCCGGCCTGTTCGGAGCATAGATATTCAGAAAATGCACTGTGTGGGAGTGTAAAGTGCCGGAGACCGCAACATATCGGCCCTCCGGATCTACGTCATGGGCCGTAACGTGATAGGGGCAACTGCGTCTGATCAGTATAGCTACACCATTACGTTTTCTTTGGGTTCGGGCTTCATATGTGCCAAAGTACGTTTGGTCCCGCAGTTGAAATCGCGCCTGTTTGGGAAGGTGGGTCTCTTGGATGAAAGCAATGTCCGCCTTCATCCTTTTCAATTCCTTAAACAGGAGACGGCGTTTCTTAGGGGCGTTAAGGCCATTGGCATTCAGAGAAATTATCTTAATCCCCATCGCGAAATGTAATATCTATGCTCGTTCCGAAAATGGAGACAGAGATGGAATTTGGGAGGTGCGTCCGGTACCCCTTCCTCCGCACTCCCAAAGCCGCAGTGGGACCCCCATTCCAACCCCCCCGTCCTCTCAGAGTGAGGTAAAGAAAGAGAGAAGTACAGGGGAAGAAAAGTAGAAGAAAAAGAATGGGAATGAAAATTAGGAAAAAGTGGCATCTGGACATAGTCCATTGCCATAGGATTCTGGACTTACCGCCTGCCAGAACATGGTGGGGGCTACGAGCCCACTTCCCAGCCACGGTCAACGTCGGAAGGTACAGTGGGACCCAGGCTCCTACACCCAAATGCCCAAATAACTATCTATTGGACCATATATCTTCAGGTTAGATCACAACGCTAAGTCGGTAATACCGGAGGCTATCTGGCCTCTTATCAATATCAAAGAACTAAAAAGTATAGACCCAGTAACGGAACTTAAATAAACGGGATGCGAGTAACGGAACCACCCTCATGAGTTAGAGACATAATAGGGGAACTCACCCTCTGTTGCACGTACTTAATATTAGAATGTACTTTTTGGCAAGAGAGAGTTATTGTTGCGTTTTTTTTTTTTTTTGCTATTCGGGGGGGGCCGCAGGGAGGCCCCCGGGGGCCATCCTCAGCTCTGAGCACAGGCCTCTGTATTCTGATGACCCCTCTCTGATCCCCCGGCAGCCCAGATCTCCCCCATAATCCGATATCACGTTCCTCAAGGTTGACATCGAGTCCTCCGGGTTCGTTAGCGTCAAGAGGATATCGTCTGCATATGCTGAGATGGTGAATTCCTCGCTGCCTACTTTCACCCCTTGGATCTCCGGATTGCGGCGAATGGCCTGCAGCAGAGGCTCCAGAGCCAGCGTAAACAGTAGGGGAGATAAAGGACACCCCTGCCTCGTCCCGTTGAATAATCGGAACGGAGACAGTGGGGCTCCTGATATCTGTATCTGGGCTCTCACGTTGTGATACATCGCTTTCGTCATCGCTGTATACTCGCTAGGGATTCCCAAGTGTTTCATAACCGTAAATAAGAATTGCCATCTAACTCTATCGAAGGCTTTCTCCGCGTCAATAGATACTACTAACGTCGGGGTAGTTACAGCGGCCTGTTTCCATATTAAGTCGATGTTCCTCCTGGTGTTTTCAAACAGCTGCCTGCCCCGTATGAAGCCTACCTGGTCCGCATGTATAAGTGAGGTTAGGAGTGGGTGTTACCTGTCAGCTTGAACTCTAGCTAAGATTTTTAGGTCGTGGTTGATCAGTGATATGGGTCTAAAATTTTCAGGACAAATGGGGTCTTTGTTTGGTTTGGGCAATAGAATTATCATGGCCAAGGTCATGTCAGAGGTTACTAGTCCCCCGTCCCGCAAATCTGCGAATAGGCGAACCAAATATGGGGTCAATTCCTCCCGAAAGGCTTTGTAGTAGGTCCCATCAAAGCCATCCGGTCCCGGTGCCTTGTTGCTTTTCAGGCTGGAGATGGCCCTGTTTACCTCTTCCTCCGTAATCTCTGCGGCTAGTCCACACGCCGCTTCCCTGCTCAGCTTGGTCATCCCCAAGCCGTTAAGGTAAGTAAGGATGTTCCGTTCCTCCTCAGCCTCTGACGAGTCATTCTCGGGTGTGTGGTTGTAAAGTCGTTTGTAGAAGTCCTCGAAGACTCTGGCTATTTCACTGGGTTTAGATGTCGTCTCCCCATCTGGGCGTCTAATTTTTGCTATATGTGGTCTGTGGGTCCTAGGCCATAACGTTCTGGCCAGGAACGTGTCCATCTTGTTCGCGCTTTCAAAATATGTGCGTCTGGTCCAGGTCATGGATTTGGCCGTATCGTCCAGCAACAATGTTCGGATAGATCTTCGTACCGAGGTGAGCCGTGCGAGTGAGTCTCCGTCAGGTGCGGACTGGTGTCTCAGTTCTAACGTGCGTAGTCGGTTCAACAGGGCTTCCAACTGTTGGTGTTTTAGCCGTTTCTTCCTTGTGGCCAGTTTGATTAGGATACCTCGTATCACCGCTTTATGTGCAGCCCACACCGTGCTGGGACTCACTCCTGGGGTGTCGTTTGTGGCAAAATATGCCGTAATCTCATTCCTTATCTGTTCCGCGATTAGGGGGTCTCGCAGGAGGGATGCGTTCAGTTTCCACGTCCACGGCGAAGCTATACACAGGTTCCCCAGACTTATAGATACGTCGGCGTGATCAGACCACGAAATATCCCCCACTGTTGACTCAATGACGCGTGCCATTCCGTTCCCATTGGTCAGAAAGAGATCTATCCGGGAATAAGTACCGTGAGGGGCGGAGTAAAACGAGTAGCCCTTAGTATCTGGGTGGTGGGCACGCCATACATCTATCAGGCTGGTATCATCCATGAACTGCTTAAGAAGGCGGTCCTGACCGCCGCTTCCTTATGAACGTGGTCCTCCGGCTCTCGAGCTCCTGTCAGCCGCCGGGCATGGAGTAGCGTTAAAGTCACCCCCTATGTAAATCATGCCATGCGGCAAGCTCAGTATCTTATCTCGTAGTACTGTCCAGAAGTCGACATCCGGCCTGTTCGGAGCATAGATATTCAGAAAATGCACTGTGTGGGAGTGTAAAGTGCCGGAGACCGCAACATATCGGCCCTCCGGATCTACGTCATGGGCCGTAACGTGATAGGGGCAACTGCGTCTGATCAGTATAGCTACACCATTACGTTTTCTTTGGGTTCGGGCTTCATATGTGCCAAAGTACGTTTGGTCCCGCAGTTGAAATCGCGCCTGTTTGGGAAGGTGGGTCTCTTGGATGAAAGCAATGTCCGCCTTCATCCTTTTCAATTCCTTAAACAGGAGACGGCGTTTCTTAGGGGCGTTAAGGCCATTGGCATTCAGAGAAATTATCTTAATCCCCATCGCGAAATGTAATATCTATGCTCGTTCCGAAAATGGAGACAGAGATGGAATTTGGGAGGTGCGTCCGGTACCCCTTCCTCCGCACTCCCAAAGCCGCAGTGGGACCCCCATTCCAACCCCCCCGTCCTCTCAGAGTGAGGTAAAGAAAGAGAGAAGTACAGGGGAAGAAAAGTAGAAGAAAAAGAATGGGAATGAAAATTAGGAAAAAGTGGCATCTGGACATAGTCCATTGCCATAGGATTCTGGACTTACCGCCTGCCAGAACATGGTGGGGGCTACGAGCCCACTTCCCAGCCACGGTCAACGTCGGAAGGTACAGTGGGACCCAGGCTCCTACACCCAAATGCCCAAATAACTATCTATTGGACCATATATCTTCAGGTTAGATCACAACGCTAAGTCGGTAATACCGGAGGCTATCTGGCCTCTTATCAATATCAAAGAACTAAAAAGTATAGACCCAGTAACGGAACTTAAATAAACGGGATGCGAGTAACGGAACCACCCTCATGAGTTAGAGACATAATAGGGGAACTCACCCTCTGTTGCGCGTACTTAATATTAGAATGTACTTTTTGGCAAGAGAGAGTTATTGTTGCGTTTTTTTTTTTTTTTGCTATTCGGGGGGGGCCGCAGGGAGGCCCCCGGGGGCCATCCTCAGCTCTGAGCACAGGCCTCTGTATTCTGATGACCCCTCTCTGATCCCCCGGCAGCCCAGATCTCCCCCACCCCAACCCCCCACGTATGCTTGGGACCAAAATACATATATCAAACAATGCGAACTGAGATATCTAGCCCAATGCATTAATACTCCGTGTTACAATGAAATGCGCTTATACTATGTCAGTGCTACTGAGTCATCAATCAACATGGCCCATATCTGGTTGCATAAGTTAGGTTCAGTGGCTGTGAATGTCAAGTTTGGGGAGGAGGAGTGGGCAATCCCCATAATCAGGCAGTACTCCGCCAGCTCCATAAGACCAAAAGGCCGCAGTGGCCATACATATAGGTAGGGATGTGCCATCCCTCCCCCCCTCAGGGAATCCTAGTGAGGCGGTGAAGGTCTCTAGCAATATGGATACCACCCCAACGTCGCGTTAAGTGAATCCCCTTAACCCTGGTCTAGTCTGGTGGGGGGTGAACTGTGGGGCATGAGATCCCCCTTCCCCGGGGGCCAGAGTGGTGATATCTAGGAGTGAACGGCATCGAGGGAATGGGGGGGTATCACAATGGCTTCAGTATCATAATTACAGTCATTCCAAGCTATATATTAAGCTCCTCCCCTACGTGTGAAATTAGCCTATCCCATTCCGAGGGTGGTGGTGACACAACATAAGCTTACTTAGATACAGCCATACCCCGGTCTACACATAAGCGTTACCCACATAGATTTCCCCATTATTTACTTAAACAATCACGGACATGTCTCAAAAGATTATACATTTGCAAAAGTCCCCCAAGTCACCGGGTAAGATGGGCAGTCCGTTGACCAAAGTGCTCATCAATTCAGTGTCCCAACTCAAGAGGGCCTTCCAAGATTATCAACTCAGACAATACCCTCACCCCTCAGAAAATAAAAAACCCACCCAAATGCTGGGAGGGGGGGGGGTCCCCCCGACGGTGTAGTGGATCTAAGGCTTAACAGGGCTTGGGGGGGGGGGGCGCAAACACACAAAAAGAGTCCAGCAGTCCGAAATTGACCCCAATCTCGTCCTGAATTAGATGTGTGCCCTCACCCCTTCCCCCCTCCCAACAAAAAAGCAGCTAGGGCAGGGATTTCACCCCTCTAACCCGGAGGCCATCCCGTTTTAACGGGTGTACCAGCATACAAAAAGAGTCCAGTAGTCCAACATGGCCCCTAATCCTGTCCCGTTTTAGACTTGTACCCTCTCCCCTTCCCCCGCCCAACAAAAAAGCATCCAGGGTAGGGATTTCACCCCTCTAACCCACAGGCCAACCCGTTTTAGCGGGTGCACCAACTTACGGCTCCAGGGGTCGTCATCAGTGGGCGGCGGCCCCCGCTACCTGCCAGTCGAGGCCCAGCTGGGAGATATCCTCCGGATAAGGGGACACCGTCGGGATATCTGGTGGTGGTTGCACATCCAATCCTCGGAGGAATCGAAGAGGATCTCCGCCAGGTAGTAGGGAGTGCAGTCGGTCACCTCGAAACACATTCAGTTTAAAAGGGTATCCCCACGAATACATGAGGCCTGCATCCCGTAAGGCCCCCGTGATAGGCCTCCAGTCCCGCCTTCTCTGCAAGGTAGAGGGCGCCAGGTCTTGGTAAAGCGACAAGGCAGAGCCCCGATATTTAAGTGGACCGTCTCGACTCCTCTTCATGACCGCTTCAATGGTGGTGAAGTATAGAAAGCGGACGATGACATCTCTCGGAGTATTGGCATCGGGCCTCTGTCTTCTCAGCGCTCTGTGCGCTCGTTCCAGGGCCCACTGTTCCGCCGGGATCGCTGGTATAAGCGGCTTGAAGAGGCCTACTAGGAGCTCCTGTAGGTCTTCGCCCTTCTCCTCCGGCATGCCCCGAATTCGGAGGTTGTTCCTCCTTGAGCGGTTCTCCATATCTTCCAATGCCAATGCCAATTCAAACACAGCCCTGGCCAATCAGCATCTCCTCATAGAGATAAATTGAATCAATGAATCTCTATGAGGAAAGTTCAGTGTCTGCATGCAGAGGGAGGAAACACTGAATGTTTGGATGCATTTTAGGCAGCCATGACCCAGGATGGATCTCTAACAGCCATCTGAGTAGTGGCCAGTGAAGTTATCACTAGGCTGTAATGTAAACACTGCATTTTCTCTGAAAAGGCAGTGTTTACAGCAAAAAGCCTGAAGGTAATGATTCTACTCACCAGAACAAATTAAATAAGCTGTAGTTGTTCTGGTGACTATAGTGTCCCTTTAAAGCAAAGAGTTGCCCACTGTTATGTTTCCTATGGATTTGGAGTGGAACTCAACAGCAGAAATATAGTTAGGAGAACACTTAGGGCTTTTAGAATAGTAATTAGAATTTAGATGGAACAATTACTCATTACAGAGTTTTACGAGAAGGAGGATTGCACAGAAAAGTTCTTGTAATTTAAAGGAATAAAATACGAAGATAATTTGAAGATAACAGTTCATGAATCTTTACTGAACACAATATGAAGATAGTTTGAAGATAACAGTTAATGTAACCTTAATGAATACAGTATGAAGGTAGATTGATGAGAAGAGTTCATGTAGCTTAAGGAATACAATATGAAGATAGATTGGTGAGATGAGTCCTGTAACCTTAAGGAACACTACATGTAGATAGTTTGACGAGAAGAGTTCCTGTAGGTTTAATGAAACAATTTGAAGATAGATTGAGAAGAAGAGTTCCTGTAGCTTTAAGGAATACAATAGGTAGATGGTTTGAAGAGAAGATCTCCTGTAGCTTTAAGGAACACAACATGCCGATAGTTTGATGAGAAGAGTTCCTGTAGCTTTAAGGAATACAATCTGTAGAGTGTTTGATGAGAAGAGTTCCTGTAGCTTTAAGGAATACAATCTGTAGAGTGTTTGATGAGAAGAGTTCCTGTAGCTTTAAGGAATACAATATGTAGAGTGTTTGATGAGAAGAGTTCCTGTAGCTTTAAGGAATACAATATGTAGAGTGTTTGATGAAAAGAGTTCTTGTAGCTCTAAGAAATACAATATGTAGAGGGTTTGATGATAAGAGTTCCTGTAGCTCAAGAAGAATGTTTTATTATGGCCTAGTGGCCAGCTTATATACACAGACCCCATACACAGACTTACTTGTAAAGTAAGCCCGCCCAGGTGCCTGTGTGTCTGGGAGATAAGAGAGCTAGCTTTTGTTTAATCTAATTATCTCCTAGGCACTAGAGGTACAAAATATTATACATAAACCTCAAAATATACATAACACATATATGAACCCCCACAAGCATTATATCACCGGATAGCCTGGATCTGAGCGCATAACATATCCAAATAGCACTCAGATCCCACAAATACAGCCAAATCGCTACCGGGGTAAAGTTTTGACCAGCCGCACACGTGGTGTATACCCAAATTAGTTCCAGAGAAATAGTAGTGGTCTGTCACTTTTGGGGGTTCAGAAACGAATAAAATGTTGAATGGTTCCCCTGGCTCATAGGTAGCGATTGTTCACCTAGTTCAGTCATAGGCAACCTTTGGCACTCCAGATGTTTTGGACTACACCTCCCATGATGCTTTGCCAGCATCATGGGTGTACGAGCATTATGGGGGATGTAGTCCACAACATCTGGAGTGCCGAAGGTTGCCTACCCCTGACCTAGTTCGTGCAAACAATCCTACTGAACAGCACTCTCCCGTCTTGTTGGGAAAAGAAGCAGGCGTTGACGCAAGATCACCGAGGTTCGCACGAGGATGTATCTGACTTTGAGTTCCATGCGCTCGACGACCAAGTGCCGCTGCCTGCGTTTGTTTGACAAGATGGAGAGCACTTACGTTTGTGGAACTGGGGAAACGTGAATGGGGTTCGGGGAACATAATATGCGAAATAGAAGGGAAATGTCTTAAGCACAGGATAAATAGTGAGTTTGTCACACCCACTATTTTAACTCTTATAGACTGTGGAGTACGTTTATAAGAGGATTTGTATTTCAAACATAAATCACTATCGATTATAAAGATATAATTTATTGTGACAAATAATTAATAATAATATGTAACATGAATGACAATAATCAGTGAATATTTGGTATAACAATAGCATAATGTGACAAAAATTATGGCAACAATAACCACAACAAAGATAATTTCTAGATCACTTATCCACCAGTAGGATCAGTGTACTTAGCATGAATTAGCACAGATTTTCAAGACACATGAATAATTAATAGCTTATTAGTAACAGTGTCCAGCAACATAAAGTTAAATTAATTTCCAAAGGAGTTACATGCATAAAATTACACATAATTACTTTTGAATTTAATTGCCAATTATTTTTAACATAGATACATAAAAAGAATTAGAGTAATGCTATAGGAATCTTATAGAGCTCATCTTAGAGTTCCATTACACACACAGAATGTTACACATCGCACAGAGTTGTAAAAATTATGCTGACAGTTATTTAGAATCAATACACAGAGAATTAACTCACTTTATGCTGGCTACAATTCTCACAAAGTAAACATTTAGGCATTGCTAACAAATATACAATGTATCATCTCACAAATAGTCAACTTAACTATTCTTTACCATCCAATAACCATAAGAAAATCTTAAGCCTTCACATTGCTTCATAGCAGTTCTTTAACTTTTCAGTGATGTATCAAAGATAAGTTAATATTTTTGGATAATAGCTTGAAATGCTAAACTTGGCAAATTACCAGTAAATATATTATTCTTTTTATCCCAGTCTGAAATATAGAATGGTGTATTTCTTAGCTAAATATGATTTCAATAGTTTTGAAATCTGATCAACATTATCCAGGTATATTTCTGCTTTTAGTAAAATCTAAATACATTAAATTAAACAAGCATATTTACTACATTTCTAAGTAGAAAATTCTTTAGGTATTCTGGAGATATAATCCAATGGATGGGGAATGCAAGTACAGGGACGGCTCCAGAGCCTGATCTCGGGAGGGGCACTTGTAGATTATTAAACAAAATAATCCAGACACAATAACCACTACAGCTCGGTGTAATGGTTATGGTGCCAATAGTGCCAGGACCCCCTCCCAGAGTAAGTAGTCAAACCGTTTAAGAACAGTTTGACAACTTACCTAAAGTCTGCTGGGAAATGGGTCTGTAGTAGGGCATAGAAGCAGTGTGTGTGTGTGAGTGGTGCGATGTGTGAGGGGTGCAGTGTATGTGTGAGTGTGGGGCAATGTGTGAGTGTGGGGCAATGTGCATGTATGGGGGGCAGTGTGTGTGTATGGGGGAAGTGTGTGTGTGTGTGTAGGGAGGGCAATGTGTGTGTGTTATAAGAAGGGTACAGGGGCTTTTTTATAATGTGTTTTTTTTAAATGTAATTAAAATAAATATACTTTGTGTCCCCTCTCCCTTCTTACCTTTACTGAGGGAGGAGGGGGGACATTTCTCGATCCCTGGTGGTCCGGTAGGAAATCCCTAGTGGTCCCAGTGGTGAGAGTGAACTCTAGCCCGTAGCACCAGGGCTAGAGTTCACTCTTGCGAGATCCGGAGCATTGCCGGCAACGCTCCGTGCTCACAAGAGAAGGACCCGGAGGAGCTGCAGGCTAATTTCCCGGGTACTCTCTCCCTCCCCTGCCGGCTGCCAGCATGGTGCCTGTGGACCGGGGAGGGAGATCTCTGATCTCCCCTCCGGTCGGTGAAGGCGCATTGCAGGGCTGGCACTTGGATAGCACTAGCCATGCATTAGCCGGCAGGGAAGAGGGAAACCTTCGGTCTGCTTGGTTTTCTCAGAGGGGAGATGGGAATTGCCCCGTTGCCCCCCTGGATCCGCCCGTATGCAAGTAAGAGTGTTTAGAGATAGAGTAATTAAGAATAGAAGTGCTGTAAAATTTCAGTCCAGAGTTGATCTGGCTACAAAAAAATGTCAAAGTCCCAAGAATTCTAGATAGGAAAAATAGCGTAGAGTAAGTATTCCCAAGAGTGTGATGCAAGGGTGTGTCCCGAAGTGTGTTCCAGAGTTAAGAGTTTCAGAAGTCCTCCCTCCTCTTTTTCTGTTGGTCCTTGAAAAGTGTTGTGTTCTCACTTTTAAGGAATTCCTTATCTTTAATTTCTTTATGTCATTAATTTAAAGTGACCAATGGGACTAGATGTGTACCTTATTATAATGATTTTTTTTTTTAATCAATTATAAGCAGAAGATGGAGTCAGTGCAATAATTTCCATTCCTAATTCCAATTACCACTTTGTCTAATGGGTTAATAGAAATCCATGATGAAAATGACATGGAAAATTGTTATCACTATAGCCATTCCATCATCGATGGCTGTCACATATCAAAGGGTTTTGGTAGGTATTTGCTAGGCTACCAGCTGCCTTTTTGTGCCATAAAGTATATATTTGATGCATCTGGACTTTAGTTCAACTTTTATAATGGGGTCTTGTATAAGTTCCATTGATATAGACTTCTTTCATCAGTAAAATTAGTTATTGGGAAGGAGTATATCTTCTTATCGGTGTCTAGTTTTCCATTTACACTGTCCTATTGTATGGAGCTAAGTGTGTATTAGTCATACGTCATAATATATGATATATACATGTCAATTACACACATTAGTTTAATAATAATGAGATCTATTAATTAGAATTCTATGAATATGTTGAAATTAACATAGATATTATTTATATATAATTGAACATAATTATATGTGTGTATATATAGAGAGAGAGAAAGAGAGAGAGAGAGATTGTAGCCTTATTAGTCCAGTGATGTAGATGTAAAAAAAAACAGATAAAATGTGTATCTTGTAATACCTTTTTTACTGGCCTAAAATAATTTTTTAATGACAAGCTTACGGGAGAACCTCCCTTCTTCAAGTCTAAAGCATTTCTGAGCAAGATGACACATAGAATTCAAAGTTGAGGTCTGATACAGGGGTTAAAGTGACATGAGTGAAGATAAGACAGGATTGCTAGAACATAGACAACATTCTTCTTCAGATTTTTGTAAATATTTTAATATATCTTTTCATGTGACAACACTGAAGAAATGACACTCTACTACAATAGTAGTATTTGTTTTAAATCTCTTTTATTGTATTTTTAAGCACAAAATAAATCAGGCACAGTTCAAAGAAGGCTAGAAGCTTACGTATGTCTTCGCAGAGGCCTATTAAGTCAGCAAAGTATCATAACAGAATAGCAAAATGGCGCAGTCAGGCATTAAAACTTATATACTGCGAAAACATTTGTGACTGCACCCGGTTAAATCTGATAGTTATATAAATTCACCATCATTAAATGAGGCCTGGAGATAATCTGGTGGCAGCATGCGTCAAAGAAGTGGCATGTTAATAAGTAGGCATAGCGACCTATATCTGTGTATGTTAGCAGGTCTTAATAACCATATGATTCCAATTGCAAATGTATGTGACCAAGCATGCGTATTGTAGGAATTTAATATTAAGCAGCATAAAACATGGTGTAGAGTGGCTCTAACAAGTAGATATCAAAGATAGTGTAATTGATAGGAAAATTTTGGGATTCTGCTCGTGTGCCTATAATAGAGGACAAAACATAGTGCAAATATTGCTAAAACACTATAATAAAGCTTCTGGTGATCAGAATGCACTCACATATTCCAGGAAAATAAAGCGTATTATGGGTGCCTCCCCTTGATGGAAACGGGGGGTATGTTCCTTTAAAATTCCCTCATCAAGTGATGGCCAATAGGGTATCCAGGTCAGCGAGAAGATCCAAAAACCGCAACCAAAAGGAATACTTTAAAGGCTATTTATTCACTTAGAAAAGGTATAAATAAAATATCATAAAAACAATAATAAGGAAGAGATGCTGGTCCTACGCGTTTCGTCCTTATACAAAAAGGACTTCCTCAGGGACCTCTTTCAGTGAATAGCATTCAACAGGTACATAAAAAACAGCATCCTAAAACATAAAAAACATCTTATATAGGGCTAATCCCTTCAAGTCATTGGTGGAATAGTGGGTGTCTTCTAATCCTGTGGTTCCGATTCGTCAAAGTTTTCCCTCAGGTGTAGCCGCTTTGCCGAAATGAAAAAAGACGGGTCCGTTCAAATCACCGGCCAACTTCCGCATTCGTCATACGCCACGCTTGAGTCACGTGTTAGGTTGTTCATCACATGATCGACGTGCGTTCCATATTCGGAGGGGAGAGAACATGGCTGTGCGTTCCACAGCATGCCGGCAATCTAGAAAAGCAACTTTCTTTGTCAATCTCTTTTTTATTGAGGCGTAAAATTATATGGGATACAGAATAGAAGAAGGGAGACGATAAAGTGACGTACATTACGGGTATAATACAGTGCAATTTACATCATCCCTGAATATCTCGTAGCCTCATTTTATATTATGGAAAGTTATTCTTTGAAGTTTCGTGTAGTAGTAAAGAAAGGGATTATACATGAATAAGATAACAAGTAACGATAGAACTTCGGTGATACTGTACATGCTAATGGGGTATGTATACGCTAAGCATCGTTACCTCATATAGGCGATACATAAAAGCTCACAAGGTACTCAAATAAAGTGAAATAATAATTTGTTCATGTGTCTACTGAGTGAGTAATGCGGTTTAGACATTGGGGGGTATTACAAGAGTACCAGGCAGTCTGGCTCGGCTTTCCTAGGCAAGTGCATTAATTCACAGGCTAGTGGCGTTATTCTAATGAAATGTCATATAAGAAAAAATGAAAGCAGGCAGATCGCAATTGGTAAGTTAGACCTCGCGTAGTACATAATACCTAATAACAGGAAGAACAAGATGCATAAACATGTCTTAAACATGAACTGGCTGACCAGGCTAAGGAGGTAGCCACATTAAGGGACGCCTTCATATCTTCGAGGCCTATTTGACTGCCGTTAATGCATATGCAGAATAAGACATTAAACAATATAGTCCATTGCAACAGGTAAGCTTTCCGAAATATGCCGTGTCGTCAGGTCATGATAGTCCCTCTCAGCCTATTCCTCTTGGGGGCAGTTCGTGTACCTGCTGCAGCCGGGGGCCTCGGTCGCTGCAGTCTCTGGGGATCTGCTGCGGCATCGTTGCGGCGAGGAGAGTAGGTAGTCCCTGGGGTCCTGTCAGCTTCGGCCGGTTGCGGCTTGATAGGCCTTTGAGTGGGGGCTGTTGCGGTTGTGTTGGGTAAGTCCAGATGGCAGCGAGTAGCCAGGGAGAGGCTGGGCTCGCCCCCCTGCTCCGGGTCTGTGTGAAGGCCAGTATCGGTGCTCCACGGGCTCGGGTTCTTTTCAAGGCCTGGCCCTTTCCCTTTGGGGTAGGTCTGGAGATCGTGGTGATGTTCCGCCGCCTGCGGCGTATAAGTCTCCACCTTTGTGGGAGATACAACGGGTTCTTGCCCTTGAGGGCCTTCAGCCCGGATTGGGTCAGTTGGTGAGTGGTCGCCGGCTTTGTCGTAATACCCGGGGGTCCGCCGGGCACCCTCCGACTGGCGCCCTCACGTGTCTGCTGGGCACCCAGGTTCATTTGTGCCCGCATCTGCAAGGTATTATGTCGAGCTTCCACTCTCTCCCAGAAGTTCTCTAGCAGCATTTGCAGGCGAAGGTGTAGGGAGTCGTCTGGGTTAAGCTGAGCTTCTGGCAGTGCATGGCCCTCAGTAGGTTGTGCATCCGCCATTTTAGTGTCGCTTGCGGCCTGCAGGCTTAGCATGTAGGTTTGGTTGTTTTCTCCGTAGTGTCTCGTGCGTTTGGCAGCTTACTCCTGTTGCAGCTAAGTTTGATTTCAGGTATTTGCTGGAGCGGACCAGGATAACCCCCACTGGTCCCAGGGGGGGGGGGTAGAGGAGCACGATGCTGCGGGTGCTGCTTGATTTGGTGGGTTGGGAGAGCGGCCGCCTCTCCCCACCACCGTGCATTGTAGGCCTCAAGGTCTCAGCCCGGATTCCCAGCGGGATTGTGAGTCAGAAAAGTGCCCCTCCGTACCCCAGTTGTCTCAGTGCTAGTTTAGGTGTGCTGAGGGTCCAGATTGGGTGGGTTTCCCCGCGTTTTCCGCCGAAAATCGGGCCCAGTCTCGGGAGCTCTCGAAAAGCGTGTCTGTTCGGCTCCCCGGTCAGGCCCCGCCCCCAAAGCAACTTTCTTATACCTAAAGTTAGTGTACGAGCCACTAAGGATAGAAGACTGTTAAATTTCATTCTTTGATCACATAGAATCTCTTAATAAAGAATAATAATATGTCCTCTAAAAAATCAGTTTGAAATATTATTTACATGAATGGAAACTTCCTATCCAAGTGTATCATTCATGATATATATTTTAATAGTGCAAAGGGTGATAATAATTATTAATAATAATAATAGTGAAATAATAATAATAACAATATCTTTATATGTTAACAACAATATTTTTATATTTTCTATATTTTACATGTGACCAATGTTAAAGTGACATGAGTAACCATATCTCAATTGCAAATCAATTTTGTATAAAGTTGCATGAATATTAATTTATATATTCAATTGACATATCCATATTGTGTAAAGTGGCATAAGTAATTGGACTCTCAATATTTGTTCCATCTTAAATAAAGTGACAAGTGAATTATTATACACTATAACTGCTTAACCAGTGTTAATGTGTTATTTATTAAGTGTTTAAATTATGTTATATTGTATTACATATTTATTTAAAAACATCGAACATTCAATTAATTCAAAAAACAAACAATATCCATATCCACATTTAAACCTCTAGGGGTGAGGGTGCATAATCTATGAATCCAATACGATTCTCTCTGTGCCAGTTTTTTCTCTTTATTGCCTCCTCTCCAATGGGGTTGGATTTGTTCTATCCCTATACAACGCAGACCTTTTAAACAGAAGGCTGGACAGCTGTTGCAATGGAGGGGAACTGAATGGGTATCCATTTTTTTCTTTATATTATTTATATGTTCTAAAAGTCTGACCTTCAGACATCTCTTTGTACGACCAACATATTGGCTACCGCACGGACACTGAAGAAGATATATCACACAGGTCGTGCGGCAGCCAATCTCTGATTTGATAGAAAAGTGTTTCCCTGTCACAAAACTATTGTATGATGTAGTTTTATCTGTGTTCACTTGTAAACAGGCTTTACAACATTTACAGCCCTTAAAGCCTTTTGACCCTTTCTTGGTATTACTCTTAGATCCATTCTTTAAAGCATAGCTGGGTGCCAATAGATTTTTTAGATTTTGTTTTTTCCTATAGATAATCTTTGGCCTATTAGATAGTTGCTCCCCCAAAATGGGGTCATCTAGCAATATGGGCCAAAATTTATGTAAAGTCCTCTTTTTTGGGTGGTCCACATTATATTGTGTGAAGAAAGCCTGTTTGAAATCTTCCCCTTTTTTCTGTCTACTGGGGCCGTCCACTAAAAGCTCGTTTCTATTTTTTTTTTGACATCATATGAATTTCTCTGTTAATCTGTTTTTGGTTGTAACCTTTCTTGACCAACTTATAAGCTATATGTTGGGCCTGTGTCTGGAAATCCTCAGTATGCGAACAGTTCCTTCTTACTCGGGTGAGTTGCCCCTTGGTTATGCCCTTCAGCCAAGGCTGGTGGTGACAGCTACGTTTATGAACGTAGCTATTCCCATCGGTTGGCTTGAAGAAGCATTTGGTTTTGATCTCATTATCTTTACAAAACAAAGTAAGATCTAAGAAATTTATTTCTCTACGGTTCCACACTGGGGAAAATTTCAAATTATATTCATTCTGATTGAGGTAATCAACAAAGGTCATGAAGGCAGAATCTGTCCCTCTCCAGATGATGATCACGTCATCGATGTATCGCCGCCATAGGACCAGGCTCGCCACCCAGTCATGCCCCCGACGCACGCAGAGGTCTTCCCACCTGCGCATGTATATGTTGGCATAACTGGGGGTGAACCTGGTGCCCATGGCAGTCCCTACCAGCTGTAAATAAAAGGATTGATCAAAGAGGAAAAAATTGTGTTCCAGTATAAACTGGATGCCCCACAGGATAAAAGATCTGAGACCGGGAGAGATGTTTTCATCCTGACACAGGTAAAAGGCCACTGCCTCTAGCCCGAGGTTGTGACTAATGACCGTATACAATGAGGTCACGTCTAGTGTGGCCCAGCTGTAGTCTTCCTGCCACTCCAAACTTTCAATTTCCTGTAAAAAGGACTTTGTATCTTTTGTGTACGACCATGCCAATTGTGCATATTTATGTAGGTAGGAGTCTAGGAAAGCAGACAAATTAGCCGTTATTGATTCAATCCCGCTAATTATCGGGCGCCCTGGGGGACTTGTTAGATTTTTATGGATTTTTGGAATAAAATTTAAAATGGGGATGACCGGGTGGGGGTTCCAAAGAAAATCAAAATTTCTTTTTGTGATAATATTCTCTTTTTTAGCCTCTTCTAAGAGGGTTTTTAATTCTATATTAAACGCCTGGGAGGGATCATTTTTAAGTTTTTATAAGTTTTGCCATCAGCTAGAATGTTAAATGCTTCTTGGCGATAGTATTGCTCTGACATAATAACTATTGCCCCCCCCCCCTTGTCTGCTTCCTTTATAACAATATCCTCCCTTGAGGTCAAAACTTTTAATGCTGCTTGCTCCCCCTTAGTTAAATTGTGTGATTGGTTTCCACCTTTTTTCTTTTTACCTACCCACTTTTCAAAATCTTTTTCGACAAGGCTTTCAAAGGTTTCTAAGTGTGGCCCTTTACTATGTACAGGGAAAAATTTGGACTTAGGCTTAAATTTCCTCCGTATATCATTGTACTCATTGTCATCTTTAATCTCAATCGGATTAGGAAATTTGAAAAAATGTCTGCTAACTGTCATTGATCTGATGAATTTTTTTAAATCAATATATAATTGAAAATTGTCCACCTCTTGATTGGGGGCGAATTTCATTCCCTTCTCTAAAAGCTGTATTTCCTGTTCTGTCAAAGTGATTCCAGACAGGTTAACAATACCCCTTTTGAGTTCATCCCCTGATATTTCTATTCCCTCCCTAGGTTTCTCTCCTGATCCTTTGCTCGCTTTCTCTTTGGTGGGGATTCTCTGTATAAATGAGAGAAGCGATTGGGATGATCCCACCGCTTCTCTCGTGGCTGGAAGTAGTTGGTGATAGTCTTCTCCTTTGGGGCTCTTGATCTCTCCTGAAAATTTTCATTTTCCCTGATCTCTGATTTCAGGCGAGCAGAGGATCAGGAGAGAAACCTAGGGAGGGAATAGAAATATCAGGGTATGAACTCAAAAGGGGTATTGTTAACCTGTCTGGAATCACTTTGACAGAACAGGAAATACAGCTTTTAGAGAAGGGAATGAAATTCGCCCCCAATCAAGAGGTGGACGATTTTCAATTATATATTGATTTAAAAAAATTCATCAGATCAATGACAGTTAGCAGACATTTTTTAAAATTTCCTAATCCGATTGAGATTAAAGATGACAATGAGTACAATGATATACGGAGGAAATTTAAGCCTAAGTCCAAATTTTTCCCTGTACATAGTAAAGGGCCACACTTAGAAACCTTTGAAAGCCTTGTCGAAAAAGATTTTGAAAAGTGGGTAGGTAAAAAGAAAAAAGGTGGAAACCAATCACACAATTTAACTAAGGGGGAGCAAGCAGCATTAAAAGTTTTGACCTCAAGGGAGGATATTGTTATAAAGGAAGCAGACAAGGGGGGGGGGCAATAGTTATTATGTCAGAGCAATACTATCGCCAAGAAGCATTTAACATTCTAGCTGATGGCAAAACTTATAAAAAACTTAAAAATGATCCCTCCCAGGCGTTTAATATAGAATTAAAAACCCTTTTAGAAGAGGCTAAAAAAGAGAATATTATCATAAAAAGAAATTTTGATTTTCTTTGGAACCCCCACCCAGTCATCCCCATTTTTAATTTTATTCCAAAAATCCATAAAAATCTAACAAGTCCCCCAGGGCGCCCGATAATTAGCGGGATTGAATCAATAACGGCTAATTTGTCTGCTTTCCTAGACTCCTACCTACAGAAATATGCACAATTGGCATGGTCGTACACAAAAGATACAAAGTCCTTTTTACAGGAAATTGAAAGTTTGGAGTGGCAGGAAGACTACAGCTGGGCCACACTAGACGTGACCTCATTGCATACGGTCATTAGTCACAACCTCGGGCTAGAGGCAGTGGCCTTTTACCTGTGTCAGGATGAAAACATCTCTCCCGGTCTCAGATCTTTTATCCTGTGGGGCATCCAGTTTATACTGGAACACAATTTTTTCCTCTTTGATCAATCCTTTTATTTACAGCTGGTAGGGACCGCCATGGGCACCAGGTTCGCCCCCAGTTATGCCAACATATACATGCGCAGGTGGGAAAACCTCTGCGTGCATCGGGGGCATGACTGGGTGGCGAGCCTGGTCCTATGGCGGCGATACATCGATGACGTGATCATCATCTGGAGAGGGACAGATTCTGCCTTCATGACCTTTGTTGATCACCTCAATCAGAATGAATATAATTTGAAATTTTCCCCAGTGTGGAACCGTAGAGAAATAAATTTCTTAGATCTTACTTTGTTTTGTAAAGATAATGAGATCAAAACCAAATGCTTCTTCAAGCCGACCGATGGGAATAGCTACGTTCATAAACCTAGCTGTCACCACCAGCCTTGGCTGAAGGGCATCACCAAGGGCCAACTCACCCGAGTAAGAAGGAACTGTTCGCATACTGAGGATTTCCAGACACAGGCCCAACATATAGCTGATAAGTTGGTCAAGAAAGGTTACAACCAAAAACAGATTAACAGAGAAATTCATATGATGTCCAAAAAAAAATAGAAACGAGCTTTTAGTGGACGGCCCCAGTAGACAGAAAAAAGGGGAAGATTTCAAACAGGCTTTCTTCACACAATATAATGTGGACCACCCAAAAATAAAGAGGACTTTACATAAATTTTGGCCCATATTGCTAGATGACCCCATTTTGGGGGAGCAACTATCTAATAGGCCAAAGATTATCTATAGGAAAAAACAAAATCTAAAAAATCTATTGGCACCCAGCTATGCTTTAAAGAATGGATCTAAGAGTAATACCAAGAAAAGGCCAAAAGGCTTTAAGGGCTGTAAATGTTGTAAAGCCTGTTTACAAGTGAACACAGATAAAGCTACATCATACAATAGTTTTGTGACAGGGAAACACTTTTCTATCAAATCAGAGATTGGCTGCCGCACGACCTGTGTGATATATCTTCTTCAGTGTCCGTGCGGTAGCCAATATGTTGGTCGTACAAAGAGATGTCTGAAGGTCAGACTTTTAGAACATATAAATAATATAAAGAAAAAATTGGATACCCATTCAGTTCCCCTCCATTGCAACAGCTGTCCAGCCTTCTGTTTAAAAGGTCTGCGTTGTATAGGGATAGAACAAATCCAACCCCATTGGAGAGGAGGCAATAAAGAGAAAAAACTGGCACAGAGAGAATCGTATTGGATTCATAGATTATGCACCCTCACCCCTAGAGGTTTAAATGTGGATATGGATATTGTTTGTTTTTTGAATTAATTGAATGTTCGATGTTTTTAAATAAATATGTAATACAATATAACATAATTTAAACACTTAATAAATAACACATTAACACTGGTTAAGCAGTTATAGTGTATAATAATTCACTTGTCACTTTATTTAAGATGGAACAAATATTGAGAGTCCAATTACTTATGCCACTTTACACAATATGGATATGTCAATTGAATATATAAATTAATATTAATGCAACTTTATACAAAATTGATTTGCAATTGAGGTATGGTTACTCATGTCACTTTAACATTGGTCACATGTAAAATATAGAAAATATAAAAATATTGTTGTTAACATATAAAGATATTGTTATTATTATTATTTCACTATTATTATTATTAATAATTATTATCACCCTTTGCACTATTAAAATATATATCATGAATGATACACTTGGATAGGAAGTTTCCATTCATGTAAATAATATTTCAAACTGATTTTTTAGAGGACATATTATTATTCTTTATTAAGAGATTCTATGTGATCAAAGAATGAAATTTAACAGTCTTCTATCCTTAGTGGCTCGTACACTAACTTTAGGTATAAGAAAGTTGCTTTTCTAGATTGCCGGCATGCTGTGGAACGCACAGCAATGTTCTCTCCCCTCCGAATATGGAACGCACGTCGATCATGTGATGAACAACCTAACACGTGACTCAAGCGTGGCGTATGACGAATGCGGAAGTTGGCCGGTGATTTGAACGGACCCGGCTTTTTTCATTTCGGCAAAGCGGCTACACCTGAGGGAAAACTTTGACGAATCGGAACCACAGGATTAGAAGACACCCACTATTCCACCAATGACTTGAAGGGATTAGCCCTATATAAGATGTTTTTTATGTTAGCGTTTTAGGATGCTGTTTTTTAGGTACCTGTTGAATGCTATTCACTGAAAGAGGTCCCTGAGGAAGTCCTTTTTGTGTAAGGACGAAACGCGTAGGACCAGCATCTCTTCCTTATTATTGTTTTTATGATATTTTATTTATACCTTTTCTATGTGAATAAATAGCCTTTAAAGTATTCCTTTTGGTTGCGGTTTTTGGATCTTCTCGCTGACCTGGATACCCTATTGGCCATCACTTGATGAGGGAATTTTAAAGGAACATACCCCCCGTTTCCATCAAGGGGAGGCACCCATAATACGCTTTATTTTCCTGGAATATGTGAGTGCATTCTGATCACCAGAAGCTTTATTATAGTGTTTTAGCAATATTTGCACTATGTTTTGTCCTCTATTATAGGCACACGAGCAGAATCCCAAAATTTTCCTATCAATTACACAGTCTTGTTATATGGTTATCAGCTGGGAGATAACCTTGGGAAGCCATGTACACATCAGTTAAGTTTTTTCTTTTGTATTTATCACTTGTTCACGGGTGTCCGTGTTTTGTTATCAGATATCAAAGATATGCTGTTTGTGATAGTTAATCATGTAATACTAAGGTATGATGGTCCGAGGATAATATGTGTGAAAATCTTAACTTTGAATCAACTGTACATGCAAGAGTAATTATCTGCAGGTATCAGTTGTAAACATAAGAGAATAAAAGTCAGGTTGGGTAGGTCCGCTTAGGAGAACTTAACTTGTTGCCACATAACAGCACCTAATTAGATCTGAGCAAATAAGCCTGCTACCTTCAAAGTTTAGGGATGGCCCATTTTGTTACAACAGCTATTTAAGCAAGACATGAGGCGTGCAGCTAAATTAAGAAACACAGCACTTTACAACATAGTAGCTCAGTTACGCAATAGTATTAAACTGATGTGTGACCAAAGCATAAAATACTTATTATTATGCTGAGGCATTAATGATATGCGTTACGTTATGTTTCCAGGTAACATATGGCTCAAGTGTGCATCAAATAAAAGCAGGTATATTCCTAAAGAGTGTGTCATTACTATGATAATTAGCATAATGTCTAAAACAAAACCTCTGTATAAAATAAACAAAAGAAAAATAATATGATAACATAATTAATTAAGATCTGATGTAAGTTTCAAAACACTTTATAGGTTGTAAAGAACTGAAAATTGTCATTTGCTGTGTTTGCAGAATATTTACTGAAATCAAAAGCTATTTTAATCAAACTTATAACAACATTTAAACTTTTTAAACATTTTAACAGGTCACGTTGCATTTTAACATAGGACCCCTTATTTGATAGCAGTTTCACAAGTCTTGCATCCATTGAACTTGTGAGTTTTTGGACAGTTTTTGCTTGAATTTGTTTGCAAGATGTCAGAATAACCTCCCAGAGCTGCTGTTTGGATGTAAACTGCCTCCCACCCTCATAGATCTTTTGCTTGAGGATGCTCCAAAGGTTCTCAGTAGGATTGAGGTCAGGGGAGGATGGAGGCCACACCATGACTTTCTCTCCTTTTATCCCCATAGCAGCCATTGATGCAGATGTATTCTTTGCAGCATGAGATGGTGCATTGTCATGCATGAAGATGATTTTATTACGGAAAGCATAGTTCTTCCTTCTGTGCCAGGTAAGAAAGTGGTCAGTCAGAAACTCCACATACTTTGCAGATGTCATCTTTAGGGGCCGACCAGCTCTCTTCCCATGATTCCAGCCCAAAACATGACTCCACCACCGCCTTGCTGACATTGCAGCCTTGATGGAACAGGGTGGCTGTCCACCAACCATCCACTACTCCATCCATCTGGACCATCCAGGGTTGCACGGCACTCATCAGTGAACAGAACTGTTTAAAATTAGTCTTCATGTATTTTTCTGCCCAATGCAGCCGTTTCTTCTTGTGAGCATTGGTTAGTGGTGGCCGAATAGAAGGTTTATGCACAGTTGCAAGACTCTGGAGGACTCTACACCTTGATGTCCGTGGGACTCCAGAGGCCCCAGCAGCTTCAAATATATGTTTGCTGCTATGTAATGGTATTTTAGCAGCTGCTCTCTTGATCTGATGCATGGATCTGGCAGAAATCTTCCTCAATGTGCCTTTACCTGCACGAACCTGTCTGTGCTCTGAATCAGCCACAAATCTCTTAATAGTGCGATGATCATGCTTAAGTTTTCGTGAAATATCTAATATTTTCATACCTCGTCCAAGGCATTGAACTATTTCACTCTTTTCGGCAGCAGAGAGATCCTTTTTCTTCCCCATATTGCATGAAAATGGTGCTCTGCTTAATAATGTGGAACACCCTCCTTTAGTAGTTTTTCCTTAAATTGGGCTCACCTGGCAATCTAATTATCACAGGTGTCCGAGATTGTTTTCAGTGATCAAAAGAGCCCTGAGACACAATGCCATCCATGAGTTAAACTGAAAAACAAAATATTTAATCTTTGTGACACTTAAATAGAATTTGCATAATAATTTGGAACAGAGTGTAGACTTTCCAACATACAAACAACTCCATGACAAGCGTTCAGAACTCAATACCTACTTGGCCTCTAAACCAAACTCTTGGTGACAAAAAGCCTATATTACATTCAAGGAGGTAAAAGTGGTCGCCTCTTGGCCCAAGCCCTTCAGAAACAAAGACAAACCAATTTTATCGACCATAAAAACAGCGACGGGACAATCCTCCCACCTAATGCCCAACATAACCAAAGTTTTCCAATACTTTTAAATGGAAATGTATAACCTCAAAGACACCCCCCATCGCTGAATGGAATTAACGAATTCCTAGTCAAATCTACTACTCCACAGAATGTCATACGCTCTCTTGACCAACCTCTCACTTTGGATGACTTTATACAGGCCACCAAGACGATGTCCTTGGGGAAAAGATCTTGACCCGATGGCGTTACCGCCAAGTACTACAAACTCTTCTCCCCTCTCCCTTCAAAACACTTCACATCAACCTTCAATTTCTCCTACACAGGGCCCACCTTCCACCCACAGGAACAGAAGTCAACATAGCACTGATCCTCAAACCGGATAAAGACCCATCCATATGCGGTAGTTACAGCCCCATCTCTCTCATTTGTCAGGGTGGCGGTCCGGTGCCCGGGACCCAGACACTATCCAGGCGGCGGTGCAGGACCAGGACCCAGTATGCCTGATGTTCAGAGTAGGAGTCACAGTGTGGAGGTGGATTAGCAGGGTCTGGTGCAGGGTAACCGCACGCCCCCTGGGGTTGAGCACCAGCGTTTGTGCAGCCACATACCAAGACCCTGAATCAGCTTATGCGGATACCAGGAACTAGGAGCTTGGAAATTAAGCAGACCTCCCAGGAGCTGAATAGGGAGGCTCTGCAGCAAGAATGTATCCAGTACTAGAAACAAGGCAAGACTAGAGATAGGCACCAAACATGAAAACAAGACAGAACTAACTGGACAGGACTGTAAATGGACTGGGTATACAAACTAAAACAAGACAAGATAACATAGGCAAAACAAAAGGAGAAATAACTAAGTACTACATATGGAAATCATGGGGATTTAGTCACACTATATGATCATACATTGCATAAGCCTGCCAACAACGCCAATGTACCCCATATCTGGCAGGTCCTACACTGCCTAATGTATGCTAAAACATCCAAAGAATTAAAAAAAAAAAATATCAAAACAATGATATGCCTTATGATATGAAAAATCAAAACAATGATATGTCTTATGATATGAAAAATCAAAACAATGATATGTCTTATGATATGAAAAATCAAAACAATGATATGCCTTATGATATGATAATTAATAGTTCTTTCCTTTTTTCCCCTTTTTCTTTTTTAGTCAGTATTGCTTTAAATCATGATTAACATAAAATGATCGGATATGCTGTGAATCTTTGGGATTTTATTATTGTCTTTTTTGTTGTTTAAGTTAAGAATTATTTTCTACAATGAACACTTTTTAATGAGTTTTTAAAGATTGATGTATTTTGAACCCAAGTTCCATTTGAGTATTATGTTAATATGTTTAGTGGATTTAATTGGATAATCGGACGTTTTCTAATACAATTACCAATAACCAATCATGAGTGACTGATGCCCTTTTTAAGCCCACAACCAACATGGAGGTTGTGAGCACGTCCTGAGGAAGCCGATTTGCGAAACGCGTTGACGTCACAAAGGGGGAGGAGCTTGCAGACCACGGAGTCCTGAAGCATTTTTTCCGGTACACGGCATCACACGTGGAGAATTCTTGTAGCCGAACAGGGAGAACGCCGGACAAAGCAGCCTGCTACCCCAACATATAAAGCTCTGATAGTGAGTTGACATATATTTGTCACACTCACCAACAAATCTAGTAAGGGGCTTGTCACCCTATCTTTCTTTCTTTTTATTCTATTTTATGTATATATGTACCATTTTTTCTGCATGTGGCAGACAATAAATTAATGTCATTTTTTTTTCCTATTGGAATTCTACCAGAGTATTCCTGAAAGTGATACTTTTCAGCCTGTGAATTACTACAAATGTATATGTTCATATTTTTTCTGAAAACAATCTGCACTACTACTGTTTTTTCTTTTTCCTTTTATATACATCATTATTGCTGGAAGACATACCACACATCAGTAACAGTTTGTATATATATACTTCTATTCTCTGTCTCATATTTGGTAAAATTGCTCCACTCACTATTACACATATATAGCACTTACTTGCAAGAAAGGGCAGAAGCCATGAGGAGCTGCCTGCAGGACACTGAAACAAAAAAGAATGATGGAAAACAAACGGGTGTGGCAACATAAAACAAACATTTAAATGAATCCAAGAGACTGGGAAATCCAGGGACGGACTATAGGAATGAACCCAGAAATCCCAGCATAAAGAAAACCAGACATAGAATAGAAAACCGAAAAACCAAGAAAAACTAAACAAGAATAGTAACAAGAGTACTGGATACCAGAAGCCAAGGCCAGACATCTCCACAGAACAGAGCAGGACGTGACATCATTAACATTAATCTCAAACTCTTTACAAAAATACTGGCCAACAGGCTACGACCCCTCCTCCAAGAACTTGTCCACCCTGGCCAGAACCTCGAACTTCAAGGCAAACTTCAGCAAGTATAAAATCCTGCCTTTAACCCCTTAAGGACCAAACTTCTGTAATAAAAGGGAATCATGACATGTCACACATGTCATGTGTCCTTAAGGGGTTAAACATCACACCCTCCAACAGACATACCAATTTACATGGGCAACTACTACCAATAAATAGTTGAGTGTTAACATACCCAGATCACTATCCCAGGCATATGAACTTAACTTCCCTCCCCTATTGCAAGCCAGAGACCGAGACCTGAAAACATGGCACTTACCTCAATTCTGATGGCTATGCAGGATAAACATAATCAAAATGAATGTTCTACCCAAACTCCTGTATCTGCCCATAGCCCTCCTGAGACACTTCTTCGTCTCCGTATGCAAAACATTCTTAGAATTCATTTGGTCGAATAAACACCTGGCTTACTTCCTTCTCACCAGACCCAAAACGGAAGGAGGACTTGGCCTCCCAAACATAGGACTATAATGCAGTCCTTCTCTACAGAATGCAGGACTGGTCGGGGGGGCCCTAAAACAAAACCTTGGATAGAGATAGAAGTCTCGTTCTTCCGAGACCCGATATACACTTTTTCATGGCAAAAGTCAGGCCAAGCCCTACTGAACACAGGCCAACTTCCCACGAATACCCCCACTCTGAAGATTGTGATAACAAATTAGACATGACAGACACATATCTCCTTCCCCTTCCCCATGGTATCCACTATCACACAACCCTGTACTCAAACCGGGCGAATCGGGCACGCTCTACAAGACATACCACAAGATTCCTTCCCTTATATTGCAAGAGCTCCTGAACGAAACAGGAGTCAAACCACTCCATGACATCATACCAGATCAAAATCCAACAGCACTCCAAACCTTTTAACACACACAATTGACCCACTTCATTCAATCGGGGCGACTCTACCCAAAAAAAAATAACCCACTCAATGATTTCGAAACTATTGTGTGGACGCACTCCACAGAAAAAACAGGTCTCCACGCTCTACAACCTGCTCACCCAAACATTCCCAGATGCCCTCCCCACATATACTACCAAATGTTCAAATCTTCGTTACTCAAACATGTGCTGACGGCAGCTAACCAACTCATTCCCATATTTTGGAAATAAAACAGTCTATAAGAGACTGATATAGAAGGTAGAAAAGGTCTGTGAAGGAATAACTTGATAATTTTCGTCTCCTTTCGCGGAAACGGATTAGTGTTTAACTTTGTTCGCTTATTTTGGTTTGATTCCCAAATAAAGATCACCCCAGAGACCCATTAGAACGTGGAACGTTGAGTATCTTGTATGAAAACTGCAAGAGATCTAATTAATTCAGGGAGTGCAGAATTATTAGGCAAATGAGTATTTTGACCACATCATCCTCTTTATGCATGTTGTCTTACTCCAAGCTGTATAGGCTCGAAAGCCTACTACCAATTAAGCATATTAGGTGATGTGCATCTCTGTAATGAGAAGGGGTGTGGTCTAATGACATCAACACCCTATATCAGGTGTGCATAATTATTAGGCACCTTCCTTTCCTTTGGCAAAATGGGTCAAAAGAAGGACTTGACAGGCTCAGAAAAGTCAAAAATAGTATCTTGCAGAGGGATGCAGCACTCTTAAAATTGCAAAGCTTCTGAAGCGTGATCATCGAACAATCAAGCGTTTCATTCAAAATATTCAACAGGGTCGCAAGAAGCGTGTGGAGAAACCAAGGCGCAAAATAACTGCCCATGAACTGAGAAAAGTCAAGCGTGCAGCTGCCAAGATGCCACTTGCCACCAGTTTGGCCATATTTCAGAGCTGCAACATCACTGGAGTGCCCAAAAGCACAAGGTGTGCAATACTCAGAGACATGGCCAAGGTAAGAAAGGCTGAAAGACGACCACCACTGAACAAGACACACAAGCTGAAACGTCAAGACTGGGCCAAGAAATATCTCAAGACTGATTTTTCTAAGGTTTTATGGACTGATGAAATGAGAGTGAGTCTTGATGGGCCAGATGGATGGGCCCGTGGCTGGATTGGTAAAGGGCAGAGAGCTCCAGTCCGACTCAGACGCCAGCAAGGTGGAGGTGGAGTACTGGTTTGGGCTGGTATCATCAAAGATGAGCTTGTGGGGCCTTTTCGGGTTGAGGATGGAGTCAAGCTCAACTCCCAGTCCTACTGCCAGTTTCTGGAAGACACCTTCTTCAAGCAGTGGTACAGGAAGAAGTCTGCATCCTTCAAGAAAAACATGATTTTCATGCAGGACAATGCTCCATCACACGTGTCCAAGTACTCCACAGCGTGGCTGGCAAGAAAGGGTATAAAAGAAGAAAATCTAATGACATGGCCTCCTTGTTCACCTGATCTGAACCCCATTGAGAACCTGTGGTCCATCATCAAATGAGAGATTTACAAGGAGGGAAAACAGTACACCTCTCTGAACAGTGTCTGGGAGGCTGTGGTTGCTGCTGCACGCAATGTTGATGGTGAACAGATCAAAACACTGACAGAATCCATGGATGGCAGGCTTTTGAGTGTCCTTGCAAAGAAAGGTGGCTATATTGGTCACTGATTTGTTTTTGTTATGTTTTTGAATGTCAGAAATGTATATTTGTGAATGTTGAGATGTTATATTGGTTTCACTGGTAAAAATAAATAATTGAAATGGGTATATATTTGTTTTTTGTTAAGTTGCCTAATAATTATGCACAGTAATAGTTACATGCACACACAGATATCCCCCTAAAATAGCTATAACTAAAAACAAACTAAAAACTACTTCCAAAAATATTCAGCTTTGATATTAATGAGTTTTTTGGGTTCATTGAGAACATGGTTGTTGTTCAATAATAAAATTAATCCTCAAAAATACTACTTGCCTAATAATTCTGCACTCCCTGTATATGCATGTCCCCATGCAAGGGGCACTCCGACCTTGACCTGAGGGTAAACCACAGTAGAAACAAATACACAATTACATTGGCTCTCAGATCCAGGACACTCCCATACATAATTATATAATCCCTCTTCTGTGCCTGGGAGATAATTGGATCAGGAACTGTACTAATCTAATCCAATTATCCCCAAGCACAGAAAACACATACTTTTTCCCCAAACACCTCAAAAGTATCCCAAAATACATAAAAAACCCACAAACGTTACATCCCCTGATAGCCCTGATCTGGGTGACCAACATAACCAAAAATTACCCAGAAAAGTTCAGGGGTTCAGGAATTTCCTGGAAGTCATTTGTTTGACCGACCGCACGCATGGTCCCATGCCCAAAACAGTTCCAGACAATCAGGGCTTGCGGTTGGTCTAGTTCGGTAGTTTTAAAACGAACAAACTACCGAACATAGTCAATAGTCTAACCCTGGAGCTTGTTCCCCTTGTTTGTGGGAACGTTTCCACTGAACAGTGTGTTTCTAAGTGTTATCGGACTGAACGCAGGCGATCATGGAAGTCCAGCACTGTTCGGGAGTTTCAGTATCTGAAAATAGTTCCATGAACTCGACGACCAAATACCGCTGCCCGTGTTCATGCAAACAAGATGGCCGCCACCTCGTGGTCGTCCATAGGAATTGTGGCCACCCAGACGAACACTTGGAACACTGAGGTTGAAATTTTTACAAAGTAGCAATTATGCTTGACAAGCTCCAGGGTGGTCTTCGGTTTGTGCGGCTGTATACCCTTTTTTCTTACAGTAATTACTATTACCGTATTTATTGGCGTATAACACGCACTTTTTCTCCCTGAAAATAGGGGGAAAATGATGTGTGCGTGTTATACGCCGATATACATATTTTTCGCTCCATAAGACGCACTTTTTTCCCCTCAAAAGTGAGGGGAAATGTCTGTGCGTCTTATGGAGCGAATGTGAAGGTTTACTTACCTGTCTTGAAACGTGGGCCGGTGTTCAGCACGCACCGCGGTACTGAAACTTCAATTTCAGGTTCCGGTTTCCGGCGGGACTGAAAGGAAGTGCGCACTCAGTGTGAAATTGAAGTTCCTGTACCGCTGTGCGCACTGTGAAGCCGGCCCACGCTTCCAGACAGGTAAGTAATTATGGGACAAGGGGAGGGAAAGTGCACTATGGGACAAGGGGAGGGGGGGACACTATGGGAGGGGGGAGAACACTATGGGATGAGGGGGGGACACTATGGGAGGGGGTGGAAAATACTATGGGGGGGGGGGAAATTTCCTGAAATTTCCTTCTTAGAATGAGGTGCGTGTTATACGCCGGGGCGTGTTATACGCCGATAAATACGGTAATTTTTATTTTTCAATGTTTATTTTTAACTTCTATATATAAATATATATATATATATATTTTTAGATATTTTTTATTTTCTATTTCCTGGCTAATCATGGCAGCATATACATTTGGGTTAGCTCCTCCCCTTACAGCCAATAGGACAGGAATAAAACAAAAGCCTTTAAAAGGAGTATCCCTGCATTGGTCCCTCAGTCTTTTTCCTATCCTATAGCCTTTAGGATGTGAGCATTTTGCTCTCTTTACTCATGGACATGTATGTTTTTTCTCTTCATTACTTTATTTGTTTTTGCTATTTTAGGGTACCTTTATACTGTAGTGCCTTTATATTATGGTGCCTTTATACTGTGGTGTGGTTATACTATGGTACTTTTACACTGTGATGTAACTGTGGTGCATTATGCAGCTGTGCCTTATGCTGTAATGCATGGATGTCAAAGTCGCGGCCCACAATGAATATCTTTGCGGCCCATTGGCGGAGGCGGTCTAGAGTCGTGTGGAGGCGGTCCAGAGGTGCATGGAGGCGGGCGGAGGCTGTCCAGAGGCGCATGGAGGGGGGAGACAAGCGGAGACGGTCCAGATGGGTATAGACGTAGGTGAGTGGAGTGGAGTCTGAAGGCTAATATTGCTGTTTAAAAAAAAAAAAAAACAGGGGCTGCGTTTTAATAGAGGTGGGGGGCTTGGGTTTTGTAAAGGGGGGCCTGGGGTTTTGAATAGGGGGGTTGAGGTTTAATAGAGGTGGTGGCTTGGATTTTGTCCAGGTGGGTTGAGGTTAATAGAGGTGGGGGCTAGGGTTTTGTACAAGGGGGTTGGGGTTTAATAGAGGTGTCCGAAAATAGTTCCATGAACTTGACGACCAAACACCGCTGCCTGCGTTCATGTGAACAAGATGGCCGCCACCTCGTGGTCGTCCATAGGAATTGTGGCCACCCAGACGAACACTTAGAACACTGAGGTGGAAATTGTT
Source organism: Pelobates fuscus (assembly GCF_036172605.1). Lineage (NCBI taxonomy): Eukaryota > Metazoa > Chordata > Amphibia > Anura > Pelobatidae > Pelobates > Pelobates fuscus. Next base: position 269,296,564 of record NC_086320.1, on the reverse strand, counting down.
ACAAAGTAGCAATTAGGCTTAACAAGCTCCAGGGTGGTCTTCGGTTCATGCGGCTGTTTGGTTCCCGAACCATATAGTCCAAATACATGAACGGAGACTTTTATATCACATTTTACAAGGTCTATAGTCTGTGGGCAGGAGGCTGGCAAGCAGGCTCCTCCAGGAACTCATAAGCTGTGCCTTATGCTGTAATGCATGGATGTCAAAGTCGCGGCCCACAATGAATATCTTTGCGGCCCATTGGCGGAGGCGGTCTAGAGTCGTGTGGAGGCGGTCCAGAGGTGCATGGAGGCGGGTGGAGGCTGTCCAGAGGCGCATGGAGGGGGGGGGGGACAATTGGAGACGATCCAGAGGGGTACAGACGTAGGTGAGTGGAGTCGGAGTCTGAAGGCTAATATTGCTGGTTTTTTTTTTTTTTTTAAACAGGGGCAGCATTTTAATAGAGGTGGGGGGCTTGGGTTTTGTAAAGGGGGGGTAGGATTTAATAGAGGTGGGAGCTTTGGTTTTGTAAAGGGGGGCCTGGGGTTTTTTTCGAACAGGGGGGTTGAGGTTTAATAGAGGTGGGTGCTTGGGTTTTGTACAGGTGGGTTGGGGTTAATAGAGGTGGGGGCTAGGGTTTTGTACAGGGGGTTGGGGTTTAATAGAGGTGGGGGCTGGGGTTTCGTAAAGGGGGGGTTGGGATTTAATAGCGGAGGGAGCTTGGGTTTTGTAAAGGGGGGTCTGGGGTTTTAAACATGGGGGGGTTGAGGTTTATTAATAGCGGATGGGGCTTGGGTTTTGTACATGTGGGTTGGGGTTAATAGAAGTGGAGGCTAGGGTTTTGAACACGGGGGTTGGGGTTTTGTCCAGGGGGGGTGGGGTTTAATAGAGGTGGGGGCTGTGGTTTTGTACAGGAGGTTGGTGTTTAATAGAAGTGTGGGCTGGGGTTTTGTACAGGGGGTTGGGGTTTAATAGAGGTGGGGGCATGAGTTTTGAACAGGGGGGTGGGGGTTTAATAGAGGAGATGGGTTGGGTTTTTTACAGGGGAGGTTGGGGTTTTATAGAGGTGGGGGCTTGGGTTATAAACAGGGGTGTTGGGGTTTAATAGAGGAGGGGGCTGAGGTTTTGTACAGGGGGTTGGGGTTTAATAGAGGTGGGTGCTTGGGTTTTGAATGGGGGGTTGGGGTTAAATAGAGGGGGTGGTTGGGGTTTGTACAGGGGGGGTTGGAGTTTACTAGAGGTGAGGGCTGGGGTTTTGTACAGGGGGGTTGAGGTTTAATAGAGGTGGGGGCTGTACAGGGGTGGTTGGGATTTAGTAGAGGTGGGGACAGGGGTTTAGTAAAGGGGGGTGCTGGGTTTTTGTAGAATTTGGATGGGGGTGGGGGGCAGCAGATTGTGAATGTACCGAGGGGAAGTGGGTTATCAGTCACCACCACCACCACTTTCAAGCCCAACAGCCCAATAAGATTCCATCCAGGCTCTATTAGACTCCATCAGAGTATTTTATGAAGATTGAAAGGGCCTAATAAATAGATATAGTTTAATTATTAATTATATATATATATATATATATATATATATATATATACCGTATTTTTCGCTCCATAAGACGCACCTCACCATAAGACGCACCTAGTTTTTAGAGGAAGAAACCCAGAAAAAAAATATTCTGAACAAACTGTCCCATAGTGTTTCTTACTATGGGACAGTTTGTACAGAATATTTTTTTTCTCCCCTGTCCCATAGTGTCCCCCCCTTCCATAGTCTTCTCCTCTCTCCCACAGACTTCATCTCCCCCCCTCCCCACAGACTTCCACCCCCCCTCCTCAGACTTCCACCCCCCCCTCCCCACAGACTTCCACCCCCCCCTCCCCACAGACTTCCACCCCCCCCCTCCCCACAGACTTCCACCCCCCCCTCCCCACAGACTTCCACCCCCCCCCCTCCCCACAGACTTCCACCCCCCCCCCACAGACTTCCACCCCCCCCTCCCCACAGACTTCCACCCCCCCCCTCCCCACAGACTTCCACCCCCCCCTCCCCACAGACTTCCACCCCCCCCTCCCCACAGACTTCCACCCCCCCTCCCCACAGACTTCCACCCCCCCCCTCCCCACAGACTTCCACCCCCCCCTCCCCACAGACTTCCACCCCCCCCTCCCCACAGACTTTATCCCCCTCCCTCCCCACAGACTTTATCCCCCTCCCTCCCCACAGACTTTATCCCCCTCCCTCCCCACAGACTTTATCCCCCTCCCTCCCCACAGACTTTATCCCCCTCCCTCCCCACAGACTTTATCCCCCTCCCTCCCCATAGACTTTATCCCCCTCCCTCCCCATAGACTTTATCCCCCTCCCTCCCCATAGACTTTATCCCCCTCCCTCCCCATAGACTTTATCCCCCTCCCTCCCCATAGACTTTACCCCCCTCCCTCCCCATAGACTTTATCCCCCTCCCATACTGTCCCCCTCCCCTTGTCCTATAATTACTTACCTGTCTTGCAGCGTTGGCCGGCAGCACAGGGCGCACCGCGGTAGTGGAACTTGAATTTCATGTTCCGGTTTCCGGCGGGACTGAAACGCACTTCCTTTCAGTCCCGCCGGAAACCGGAACATGAAATTCAAGTTCCACTACCGCGGTGCGCCCTGTGCTGCCGGCCAACGCTGCAAGACAGGTAAGTAAAGCTTCATATTCGCTCCATAAGACGCACAGACATTTCCCCTCACTTTTGAGGGGAAAAAAAGTGCGTCTTATGGAGCGAAAAATACGGTATATATCATTCCACTCTGGTGTTTTTTTTTGTGATAAATCAACAAATATGAAAAAAATTAAAATGTTATCACTTAGTTACCACATCTGGAGATGAAAAAACGGGGGGAAAGGGCTGCGCTAAAAAGTAAGATACAGTGAAATACAGTATATACCAGACCAAATGGTCACAATCCAATAGTAACGGAAAATGTAAGTCTCTTGAACCAGGTGAAAAAATATATCTATGAAAAAATATATCTTTGAAGGAAGTCTTTGCAGATAGTAAAAAATATACAATGAAAAAATTAAAAAATAAGATAAAAATGAATAAAAATAGTCTCACTGATATAGCTTGGTGGGATATCTGTACAGTCCTCAGGAGTTGATCCGTCCGGGTAGTAGGATAATCCGTATATGTGGAGACAAAATGGGAGACACGACAAACTGCCAATAGTGAAGAATTGCGGCTCCAAGGATAAAATGAGAAAATAATAAGATAATACACTCACATTTGTAGGAGCTTTGGACCAGCTCTAGACTTATAGGCGTTGCAGCGGTATGATCCCCGCTACCAGGATATACTGGAGAAAACGTCTGTCAATCCAACCTTGGTACTCCGGAATGTATAGAAAACAACAATAGTGCTCTCAATAGGTAGGGTATGTAAAGTAACAGTAAATAAAATATACTTACAAATATAGAGCAGGAAATACTGCTCTATTAATAGGGCGCTGGTGGAATAATCCCCACCTGGGATTTCTTTGGTTCAGGATCCGAGTATGAGAGGTAAAAATAGTAGTGGTTGTAGAATAAAATAATAATAAATAATAATATGTATATAAAAATAAATATAAAAAATATATATATATAAAAAAAAAAAAAAAAAAAAGAGAAATTGTATTATAAAAATGCAAGGAATAATAAAATAGTTTATCAAATAAAAAAGGAGTTGGTCCTATAAAAAAGGTAACCAAAATCACTTTTATTATTAAAATACACAATTTAAAACCATTAACGCGTTTCACCTAAACAGGCTTTTTCAAAATGGTAATATAGCATTATACCTGGCAAGATACAGTATATATAAGACAGTGAAGATTTTATTAAATTTATTTATTTTATAATTTATTATATTTATTATATATATATTATATTATATTTATTTTGTAATTTATTTGCTCGAATGCCAATGTGGCTTCCAGTACGTTGGAATGACCACAAGGTGCCTGAAAATCAGGTTGAGCGAACATTGTAGAAACATTAAAAATGGATACTTAAATCATACAGTATCCAAACATTTTATTAACCATAACAAAGATCCTAAACTGTTAAAATGTATGGGGATAAAAAAATGCACTTTACCCTGGAGAGGGGGAGATATTAAAAATGTCTTAGGAAGAACAGAAATGGAGTGGGTCTATAAGTTACAGACCCTCTCACCTCATGGTCTAAATGCAGACTTCGATCTGCATAATTTTTTATGATTATGATTATACTGCTTTATTTTATTCTTTTTATTGGTATCAGCTGGTTATATTTCTATTACTTTTACCATCCTTTTACTCTTATATTGATATTATTTTTACCTATAGTTTTGCTACTATGGTATTCATTCAACTTATTGCCATTATGTACTACTCTTTCTCCCCTTGCCTTACTATATTCCCACTTTGACGGCTATTTTCGCCGTCTAGTATTATGATCCTTATAGGCTACCGTACTGTGCCCTTGAGGAAGCAGCTCGCTGTTAATTTACTCAGCGAGCTGCCTCCCGGTCTCCGCCCCCCCGTGCGCGCGCACATCTGACCGGCACTACTACAAGCCCCATGGGGCTTAGCTCTACAGTAGTGCCGGCGGGGTAAAGTCACACAGGGAGGGGCTCATACCTCACGCGCTCAGCGCTCTGATACTACATTTCCCATACACCCAAAGTCCGATCATGTGACACAAGTTCCACAATTTTAAATATGTGTTAAAAACTTCGTTTTTTATATTTTTATGTTCCATTGTGTATATATTACTTATGACCATTTATATGTCCATTTGTTTTCAACTTATTTAGTGTCTAACAATGTTTTAATCTAAAGGTTTTTTGATTGGCCAATCATTTTTTGGCGCAAATTTTAACAATCTTCACTGTCTTATATATGCTGTATCTTGCCAGGTATAATGCTATATTACCATTTTGAAAAAGCCTGTTTAGGTGAAACGCGTTAATGGTTTTAAATTGTGTATTTTAATAATAAAAGTGATTTTGGTTACCTTTTTTATAGGACCAACTCCTTTTTTATTTGATAAACTATTTTATTATTCCTGGCATTTTTATAATACAATTTCTCTTTTTTTTTTTTTTTTTTTATATATATATATTTTTTATATTTATTTTTATATACATATTATTATTTATTATTATTTTATTCTACAACCACTACTATTTTTACCTCTCATACTCGGATCCTGAACCAAAGAAATCCCAGGTGGGGATTATTCCACCAGCGCCCTATTAATAGAGCAGTATTTCCTGCTCTATATTTGTAAGTATATTTTATTTACTGTTACTTTACATACCCTACCTATTGAGAGCACTATTGTTGTTTTCTATACATTCCGGAGTACCAAGGTTGGATTGACAGACGTTTTCTCCAGTATATCCTGGTAGCGGGGATCATACCGCTGCAACGCCTATAAGTCTAGAGCTGGTCCAAAGCTCCTACAAATGTGAGTGTATTATCTTATTATTTTCTCATTTTATCCTTGGAGCCGCAATTCTTCACTATGGGCAGTTTGTCGTGTCTCCCATTTTGTCTCCACATATACGGATTATCCTACTACCCGGACGGATCAACTCCTGAGGACTGTACAGATATCCCACCAAGCTATATCAGTGAGACTATTTTTATTCATTTTTATCTTATTTTTTAATTTTTTCATTGTATATTTTTTACTATCTGCAAAGACTTCCTTCAAAGATATATTTTTTCATAGATATATTTTTTCACCTGGTTCAAGAGACTTACATTTTCCGTTACTATTGGATTGTGACCATTTGGTCTGGTATACACTGTATTTCACTGTATCTTACTTTTTAGCGCAGCCCTTTCCCCCCGTTTTTTCATCTCCAGTCTGTTTTTAGGGTTTTGTGGGATTCCCTAATTAGGGTTGCTGCTTTTTCTGTTATTGAGCGCAGACTCTTCTCTTTGTTTCTCTATTTGTGTAATTCCCTCTAGAGTCAGCTGCTTTCTAACTACCTTATTATGTCTATTTTTGAGTTCAGAAACAATTACATTATTGACGTGGAAAATGTATTTGACACAGAAATTACCAGCCCAATTCCAATTAATATCCCAAGTTTAAGCCAACAAGAACTGTTTATTAAATTGGAAAGATCTCTTACCTCTGAGATAAAACTCAAATGGGAAATAGCCACTTTAAAAAAATACATCGATGAAAGAATTACACCACGAGGGTTAAGATTACTTAAATTACCGACCTCCGACCAAGACGATCTTGAATTCATGGAGGAATGGAATAACAAATTAGAATCATGCACTCTTGGTCTAATGGAGACACTGATAATTAAAAAAAGTAAAAAATTATCAATACTAGATTCTGAAATTAACAATCTCAGGGATAAGCTTATGCCATTCACAGAAACCAAAGCATACAACCAAAATTGCATATTAATTCAGAGCAAAATTGAAAAGGTTGAAACAGACACTAAACACATAAAAATCAAGAAGTACATTAGAGACAAGACAGACTATTCAAACAAGCAAGTACGAACATATCATCTAAATAAGAGGCATACCACATATAATCATGTCCAAAAAGACCACTTCCAAACAAGCAATCATTATGTAGGGACAGAGAAACCTTCACAAACAACAACTAACAAACACAGTACCACCACTCGTCACTATGATCACCATCCACGACAATACCAGAATTATGCCACCAGACAATCTTTACATTCACCTTACAAACAGCGACCACATAAAGTCCAAAACAATTTCTATTCAGGCCCTTCATCACAAGCCAAACCGCTCCATATTCATAGACACTCCTACCCTTCACCATCCAGACCATATCACCACACCACCTACTCCCATAGAAGACCACTCTCACCAAAACCCCAAAGATCCAGATATATAAATGAACGCAACGAACATCCCATATCACCCACTATCCCCCACCATCACAACCGATATCAATTATTGTCCATCGATTCCGAATTTGAAAACGAAGACCATTTTTTAGAAATTCGTACCCACCCCAGCACATTCATTCCAACACCTCACCAGTCAAGATCTCAAAAACGAACACTAAGCCTAGAGGACGAAGAAGTGGTAGACGTGAACAAGAGAGAAAGATTAGAAAGACAGTAATTCCCCCAAGTGAAGAATCCAATGGGATTTTTAACCTCTCTCAAAAATCTCTCACTATTGCCCAATTATCGGTTTTAAGAAAAGGACTTAAATTTGCCCCAACCAATCCTTTTAAACCCTTTGAAGCTTTTATTGATGTCAACAAATTTGTTAGGAAGGCTACCCTAAAACGATTTTTTAGTGAAAAGACTGCATATATTCCTACCTCATGCCCTTCCCCCTCTCAAGATAATCATATCATCAATACACATTTTAAAGAAAAATCTAAATTTTATCCTGCTTTTATGAAATCAGCACCACTCACAGTATTTGAAAAAATGGTCACTAAAGATCTCGATAAAATACAAACAAACAAATTTAACACACATAATTTGACAAATGCAGAAAAAAAAGCACTTAAAGAATTACAAGACGACAATGACATTGTAATAAAACCAGCAGACAAAGGAGGTGGCCTGGTTATTTTATCAAGCACTATGTATATTGAGGAAGCACATAGACAACTTAATGACACTGCTGTTTATGAAAAACTCACATCAGACCCCACTACGACTATTAAAAATATTTTATGTGATTTTCTAAATAGAGGACAGGCTCAAGACATCATAACTAAGCAAGAGTACAACTTTTTAAACAAAAAATTCCCAATTATTCCAGTTATTTATTTTCTCCCCAAGATACATAAAAACATAAATAAACCCCCAGGGAGACCAATAGTATCGGGTATAGGTTCTGTCCTTTGCAATCTTTCTCAATACTTAGACACTCTTCTTCAACCTGCTGTTAAACAAATGAAATCCTATTTACAAGATTCTATGTCTCTTTTAAACTTTTTAAGTCATTTTAAATGGGACCCTAATTTTATTTTAGTCACTTGTGATGTGCAATCATTATATACAATCATACCACACAATATAGGATGTCAAGCGATAAAAAACATTTTAACAAAAGAAAAAAGGATCTCTGAAATACAAATAGATTTTATACTAGATGGTATTAATATTATTTTAAAAAACAACTATTTTTGGTTCCTCGACTCGTTTTATCTCCAAAAAAGAGGAACCGCTATGGGTACCAGGTTTGCCCCTAGCTATGCCAATTTATTTATGGCAGACTGGGAGTCCACAGCTATATACGATGGAGACAAGCTAAGGGCAAACCTGGTCTCATATTTTAGATATATTGATGACCTTTTTTTTATCTGGAATGGATCCGAAGATAGTCTTATCTCTTTTATTCATGATCTTAACAAAAATGATAGAGGCATAATTTTAACCCATGAATTTAGCAAAGTACAAATTAACTTTTTAGATTTAAATATATTTGTCAAAAACGGGCAGATCCATACGAAAACTTTTTTCAAAAAAGTCTGCGTAAATACGGCAATTGATAGAAACAGCTGCCATTACAAACCCTGGCTCGACAGCGCTCCTAGAAGCCAATTTTTGAGGCTACGCAGAAACTGTACCGAATTAGATGATTTTAATGAGCAAGCAAATATTTTAAAAGATAAATTTATCGAAAAAAACTACTCAGAGACCGACTTATTAGAAAATATTAATACGATCAAACACAAAAATAGGAGTGAACTTTTAACATATAAAACAAAAAATATAAACGAATCTATATCCCTCCCTATAACTTTCAACTACAATAACAAAAGCAGTGAAATTAAAAAAATCATTAAAAAACACTGGCACATTTTAAAACAAGACGACAAACTTAATAAAATTATTCCCGATAAACCAAAGATAGTTTTTAGAGGAGCTCCTAACTTTAGATCGATTTTAACTACAAATTTTACTAAAACTAATGTACAGAAAAATCCTGTATCCTTCTTTCCGCAAACTAAAGGGTTCTACAAATGTAAAACATGCATTGTATGCAAAACCACAGATCCCACATTTGCATCTAAGGTGACCCAATTTGTTTCAAACAAGACTAACACTGTGTATAATATCAAAGAGTTCATTACCTGTAATACCAAAAATGTAATTTATTTGCTCGAATGCCCATGTGGCTTCCAGTACGTTGGAATGACCACAAGGTGCCTGAAAATCAGGTTGAGCGAACATTGTAGAAACATTAAAAATGGATACTTAAATCATACAGTATCCAAACATTTTATTAACCATAACAAAGATCCTAAACTGTTAAAATGTATGGGGATAAAAAAATGCACTTTACCCTGGAGAGGGGGAGATATTAAAAATGTCTTAGGAAGAACAGAAATGGAGTGGGTCTATAAGTTACAGACCCTCTCACCTCATGGTCTAAATGCAGACTTCGATCTGCATAATTTTTTATGATTATGATTATACTGCTTTATTTTATTCTTTTTATTGGTATCAGCTGGTTATATTTCTATTACTTTTACCATCCTTTTACTCTTATATTGATATTATTTTTACCTATAGTTTTGCTACTATGGTATTCATTCAACTTATTGCCATTATGTACTACTCTTTCTCCCCTTGCCTTACTATATTCCCACTTTGACGGCTATTTTCGCCGTCTAGTATTATGATCCTTATAGGCTACCGTACTGTGCCCTTGAGGAAGCAGCTCGCTGTTAATTTACTCAGCGAGCTGCCTCCCGGTCTCCGCCCCCCCGTGCGCGCGCACATCTGACCGGCACTACTACAAGCCCCATGGGGCTTAGCTCTACAGTAGTGCCGGCGGGGTAAAGTCACACGGGGAGGGGCTCATACCTCACGCGCTCAGCGCTCTGATACTACATTTCCCATACACCCAAAGTCCGATCATGTGACACAAGTTCCACAATTTTAAATATGTGTTAAAAACTTTGTTTTTTATATTTTTATGTTCCATTGTGTATATATTACTTATGACCATTTATATGTCCATTTGTTTTCAACTTATTTAGTGTCTAACAATGTTTTAATCTAAAGGTTTTTTGATTGGCCAATCATTTTTTGGCGCAAATTTTAACAATCTTCACTGTCTTATATATACTGTATCTTGCCAGGTATAATGCTATATTACCATTTTGAAAAAGCCTGTTTAGGTGAAACGCGTTAATGGTTTTAAATTGTGTATTTTAATAATAAAAGTGATTTTGGTTACCTTTTTTATAGGACCAACTCCTTTTTTATTTGATAAACTATTTTATTATTCCTGGCATTTTTATAATACAATTTCTCTTTTTTTTTTTTTTTTTTATATATATATTTTTTTTATATTTATTTTTATATACATATTATTATTTATTATTATTTTATTCTACAACCACTACTATTTTTACCTCTCATACTCGGATCCTGAACCAAAGAAATCCCAGGTGGGGATTATTCCACCAGCGCCCTATTAATAGAGCAGTATTTCCTGCTCTATATTTGTAAGTATATTTTATTTACTGTTACTTTACATACCCTACCTATTGAGAGCACTATTGTTGTTTTCTATACATTCCGGAGTACCAAGGTTGGATTGACAGACGTTTTCTCCAGTATATCCTGGTAGCGGGGATCATACCGCTGCAACGCCTATAAGTCTAGAGCTGGTCCAAAGCTCCTACATATGTGAGTGTATTATCTTATTATTTTCTCATTTTATCCTTGGAGCCGCAATTCTTCACTATTGGCAGTTTGTCGTGTCTCCCATTTTGTCTCCACATATACAGATTATCCTACTACCCGGACGGATCAACTCCTGAGGACTGTACAGATATCCCACCAAGCTATATCAGTGAGACTATTTTTATTCATTTTTATCTTATTTTTTAATTTTTTCATTGTATATTTTTTACTATCTGCAAAGACTTCCTTCAAAGATATATTTTTTCATAGATATATTTTTTCACCTGGTTCAAGAGACTTACATTTTCCGTTACTATTGGATTGTGACCATTTGGTCTGGTATACACTGTATTTCACTGTATCTTACTTTTTAGCGCAGCCCTTTCCCCCCGTTTTTTCATCTCCAGTCTGTTTTTAGGGTTTTGTGGGATTCCCTAATTAGGGTTGCTGCTTTTTCTGTTATTGAGCGCAGACTCTTCTCTTTGTTTCTCTAGTTACCACATCTGCCTGGTCTCACAGTTTAGCTGGTTTCCTAGTAACCACAATATCTCTGCAAGCATCATTACGTCATAACAACACTTGCGGCTTTCCGTCACTTCCGGGTTGGAATCAGTTTGCGGCCCACATAAACGTAAACCTTGTTTATTTGGCCCATGTAAGCCTTTGAGTTTGACATGTTAGCTGTAATGCCTTTTATACTGTGATGCATTTAAACTGTGATGAATTTAAACTGTGGTGCATTATGCAGCTGTGCCTTTACTGCTTTATGCTGTGATGCCTTTTATACTATGATGCCTTTAACCTTAGTGATTTTTTGCACCTTGTTGCCTTTTTATCACTGTGCATGCACTTTTTCTTTATTTCTTATGCTTCCCCTCGGTCCCAGAGATTTATTCCGGGTTCTCTGGGTGTTCAAGGGCCATGTATGCTGCAGACCAAGCTCTCTCCCCAGTCTCTAGACAGCAAATGCACTTGGAAGATGCCCGTGCATGTGCAGTTTGTGCCTTAAAGGCCCAATACAGATGACTTGCATTATGGGAATACAGATTGCGGCAGCCATCTTGGATTAGTGCAATTGCCAGAATGTACCTACAATGGAGGGGAAATTACTGTAAACATCACAACTTATTTGTAAAGCATTTGCAGGTTTCCCAGATATGCATTTGCAGGTTTCCCAGAAAGCATTTGCAGGTTTCCCAGTGCTGTCTTCAGCTGTCTAAATCTGTTTGACTGTTTTCTTGGTTATAGAATTTGACAGTGCCCTTTTGTACTTTTATACTTCACCACGTGTAATTTTTTTTGTTTTGTTTATTTTATGTCCGAATCTACACCATGTTCTGATTGTGATGGAAATGCAGTGGTAAGAAAACCATTATGCGTTGCCTGTCTTCAGTAGGTAACCTCTTCAGCTTCACCTATACCTGCGCAGCCACAGGACATGTTGGCATAGCTTACAAAGGAAGTTTCATGGTATTTTCTGAATCTACACCATGTTTTGGTTCTGATGAGAAAGCAGTGGAAAAAAACTGTTGTGCTCTGACTGTCTCCATAAGGTAGCTGCTTAAGCATCACCTATACCGGTGCAGCCACATGACAGGTGGGACGATGCTACCGCTTGACAACTCTGCATTTTTTTACACAAGCCTATGGATCAAAAGTGGACGCAGACCTGTCCAAATTTATATGCCTGCCGATGCAGGTTGTCAGAGATATTAAGAGCCAAGATTGAAGTAGCATTCTGGAGTTTTCAGGTTACAAGTGACTTCTTCACAGAAGTTTTCCTAGATGTAACTAGGATATTCTCTCAAACAAATGGCTTTATCTATAGCAACTAGGAAAGCATTATGGTTCTGCTTCTGGGATGATGACTCATTCTCCAAGTCTGCCCTCTACACCCTTCTGTTTGAAGGGGAGCTGCTGTTTAGGAAAGCTTTTGATGAATCCATTAAAAGGCAGCTGAGGGCTGCACGGTATTTGTACCTCAGGACTGAAGATCGAAGAATCCAGCTCCTCAGGGTCAGACAGGAGAACCTCGAGTGACCAGCATTTCTGAGATACATTGAATTACTGACCCTGCAGGGTAAAGTCCAGAGGTAACTCGTGGCAGTTGGTAACCTGCCTTTCAAGGTTCTAATAGAGCTATGAAGAAGGTATAGCACTGAAGCTTCAGACACAAGAGTCTCTATACCAACAAGATAATTCAGACAGATGAATCAAAGGTATAGCACTGAAGGAATATGTATGAAACCTGGACAAAGATGTGATTTTTTTAGGTCCCTTAACAAGAGAGGTTCCTGGGACAATGTTCGTCTCTCTTCCGATGCTAAAAGTAAAGACACATGGAAGCCCTTTATTGGAGCTAAGAAGGGCCAACAATAGGCTGAATGACAGAGCTTTTGGGATGGAGTCAATCAGATCCATATCCCCAGCAATTTGGAAAGACAATTTCCTTATATCTATATATCTCAAGGATGCTTACTAATTGTCATGGCCGTTACCAGTAATTCCTGTCTCTTCCGGGTTGACGGACTGTAGCCACACCCCCTCTCTGACGCGGTCTCATTACGCTACATAATGCGACCGCGCCAGACAACAGACGCTGGATTAATGAACAGCGTACCGCGGAATTAAACCGTCTGCCACACTTCTCTACAACTTACCTGTGTACCGAACCGGACTTGTACTCGACTGACCTCCTTCTCCTTCCCTCGATCACGGCTAGTACTTTGACTCCTCTCGACCTTTCTCCAACGGAACCTCCCCAGAGGGGACTCTGGGACCAACTTCAACCTCTGGAAGCTAAGTTACCGTACTTGTGTTATACGAACTTTTCCCACAGACTTCTGAGCAATCAAGCTTCAGCCAGCTCTCACGTTCTCCTATCGTTATTGGAGTAATTCCTACTCATTAACCCTTCAGTCTCCAGCTGATACGTTTTCTACCAATTAAGCTAAAACAAATCTCTGCAGGTTAAACTCCATTACTTTTCCTTTATTGAATTATTGCTGCAATTCAATTGTATAAGATAGTCTAAGATTCCACTCACCAATACTGAAGCATTTAAAGATACAGTACCTATGTTTTCTTCAATCAAAATATTAAAGACACAGTACCAGTGAATTCTCTAGTGAACTGTCATCTCTTTATTTTCCTCATTAATTTCACATTCACATCTATTTAGACTGAAATCTGCAGTTGAGCTCCATCTCAATCTATGTGAACGTGACAGATTAATCCAGCCTTGTAATGGATCCAGCAGATTTCGATTCAAAATTTAGTATGCTGAATCAAAGAGTTGATACACTTGCTCAAGGCATGCAAGATCTCCAGGTTACAAATGAACGGATTCTTACTTATGTCAGAGACTTACAAACCCACACTCCTCATACCGTTATGCACTCAGCCAGTGACCCTGCTGTATGTAATCCCGAGAAGTTTTCTGGAGATAGATCAAAATACAGGGTGTTCCTTAATTCCTGCAAATTATTGATTGCTCTAAAACCTCGATCTTATCCCACTGAAAGATCTAAGGTTTGTTCAGTTATCTCCTTCCTAAGAGGTGAACCTATGGCCTGGGCCCACTCCTTCTTGGAAAATGATGATCCCATCTTAGACTCATTGGACGAGTTCTTTGAAGCTATGTCTCTCCTTTACGAAGATCCTAACAAACAGTCTACAGCTGATTTAACCATCCGAACCATCCAGCAAAAACATAGACCTGTCGAAGATTACATAGCTGAGTTTAAGAGATGGGCAATAGAAACTCAATGGAACGATATAACCCTGCGCAACCAATTTCGAATTGGGTTATCCGAAGGAGTAAAGGATGAACTTTCTAGAACTGAACTTCCTGCTACATTAAACGCTCTTATTCAACTATCAATCAGTATTGACAGACGGCTTAGGGAAAGAAAGGCCGAAAAAGCTCTCTCAGGTTCATCATGGAGGAAACCAGCTGCTCCTCCAAAACCAGCTGAAAAACCTTCATCACCTAACGAACCTATGGAAATTGGCACTATAAGAAGTCCTCTCACACTAGAAGAAAAAACTAGAAGACGACTACTCAACCTTTGTATGTACTGTGCCTCACAAGATCACTTAATCCTGGACTGCCCTCTATTGAAACGACCATGGAGTGGTAAGCATGCTCATACCACGTCTATACTGAGTGCACTCCCTTCTAAATCAACCACTCAATTTTTCTCCATTTCTCTCATATTACAGTGGGACAAAGAAAGAATCACGACTGAAGCCATCATTGACTCTGGGGCTAACGGGGTGTTCATCGATTCATCCTTTGTAATCAAAAATAAAATTCCTTGTGTTCGTAAAAGCACTTCTGTTTCTGTCAGAGTAATTGATGGCTCCCTCATAGCCTCGGGCCCTATAACAAAAGAAACTATTCCTGTACGAACAACCACCCTTAACACTCATATCGAATATCTTATATTCGATGTTATCTCTTCTCCTCTTTATCCGGTCATCCTAGGAATCAATTGGCTAAGGGACCACAACCCTCAAATTACCTGGTCTCCCTTTTCTCTCACTTTTAACTCTGAGTACTGTAAGGAAACATGCTTACAACATATTCCACTCCTTCAAACTATTGAAGAACCAACTATACCTTCCTGCTCTTCTGAGTTCTCTGATGTATTCAGTAAAAGGGAAGCTGAAACACTCCCACCTCATCGTCCCTACGACTGCCCTATCAACCTCATACCTGGTGCCCCCATACCTTTTGGGCACATCTACCCTCTCTCTGAATCTGAATTAAAAATCCTCAAGGAATACTTGGATGAAAACCTCCGTAAGGGGTTCATTAGACCTTCCAGCTCACCTGCTGCCTCCAGTATGTTTTTTGTGAGGAATAAGGACCAGACCATCCGTCCCATCATAGAGTACAGAGCTTTAAATAAAATAACAGTGAAAAATCGCTATCCTCTTCCCCTGATAAACGAGCTGATTGAAAGGTTAAAAACAGCCACCATCTATACTAAGCTTGACCTCCGTGGGGCATACAATCTCGTTAGAATCAAAGCTAACGATGAATGGAAAACTGCCTTCAGAACTAGATATGGTCTCTACGAGTATCTTGTGATGCCTTTCGGCCTCTGCAACGCCCCTGCCACCTTTCAACATTTCATAAATGACATCTTCAGGGATCTTCTGGACGTCTGTGTTATCATTTACTTAGATGACATTCTTATATATTCTAATACACCTGAGGAACACAAAAAACACATGAGATGGGTGTTATCCCGACTTAGAACTCATAAACTATACGCTAAACCAGAAAAATGTCTCTTTAACGTCAATGAAATAACCTTCTTAGGTTACGTTATCACTCCTCATTCGATTGGAATGGATAGCTCGAAAATCAGTTGTATCCTCAACTGGCCCATTCCTTCTAATGTAAAAGAATTACAACGGTTCCTGGGGTTTGCTAACTTCTACAGAAAATTTATTAAAAATTACTCTGATGTAACTCATTCCCTTAATTCACTTAACAGCAAAAAACATGCTTTCAATTGGAATGAAAAGGCCCAAAAGGCTTTCGATGAATTAAAAAGAAGATTTACAACTGCTCCTATCCTTCAACTTCCTGATCCCACATGTCTATATGTCCTTGAAACAGATGCTTCAGAAACTGCCATCGGAGCTGTCCTCTCCCAACACAAAACTCCTCAAGATCCTCTTCATCCTGTTGCCTTTTTCTCCCGTTCCATGTCTCCGGCTGAAAAGAATTACCCGATAGGAGAAAAATAATTATTAAGTATAAAATCAGCTTTAGAAAGCTGGCGACATCTTCTAGAAGGAACACAAACTCCTATAATAGTTTATACTGACCATAAAAACCTTGAATATCTCCACTCCAACAAAACTCTCTCTGCGAGGCAAGTAAGATGGAACCTCTTCTTCTCCCGGTTTAATTTTCAAATCGTTTTTTAGACCTGGGGCTAGGAACAAAAAGGCGGATGCCCTTTCCAGAATTCACCAAGAACCTGAATTGGAACCCCCACATGCAGTCATCGGAATTGCCACATCCCTTATAGATGACATAAAAGGCCTTCATCCAGATGCTCTTGAACTTCCTAAATCAACTAAGTTATCGCGGAAAGACGGTCTCTATTATTTTAATGATATAATTTACATTCCTCCCCCATTTAGAAATAAAATACTTGAATTCATTCATGACTCTCCTCTGGCAGGTCATCCCGGTATAAAAAAGACCCTTGAATTAGCCAAAAGATATTATTGGTGGCCGCGCCAGGACATCACCATCGAATCCTACGTGAAAACCTGTTCAACCTGCCAAAGATCCAAATCTGACCATCATCAACCCTTTGGTCAGTTGCTGAATCTACCGGTTCCAGAAAGACCTTGGCAATCCATTTCCATGGACTTCCTGGTGGAACTTCCCCCTTCTCAACACCATTCTACCATTTTAGTAGTAGTGGGACGATTCACAAAGATGTCCCATTTCATTCCTTTGAAGAAATTACCCTTGTGGCGAAACCGAACTCACCACGTGTCCTTGGAGGGGGCTGCTTGCCCGCCTCTTGCCTTTGGACTATGGACCAGACCTTATGTGAATGTGTTAACCCAGATAGTTATGCCATGGAGCCCATTCGTGTAGTTAAAGACTTCGGCTCCGTGGCGAGTGAACTGTGTGAGTAGGATCTGCGCGCTATTCGGTAGTTTTGTGCGCGCAGATCCCAGCTATCTGGGGATATGTGAAATGTCTGTGTGTTATGGATAAAAAGTAACTTTCTGTATTTTAAAGTATTTTATGTCTTTTACTGTCTTTTTGTCTGCCATGTGGGTAATGGGGTTTTGCCTCAGTCCTTGGAGATAATTAGATTCCTTCCTCAATTATCTCCAGGCCAGAGGGGAGGGATTGTGAGGCATTGTGGGAGGTAACCGGTCTGAGCTGGAAAGTCATGCTGACAGGGGTTTTAAAAGATACTATTACTAACTTTTGAACCCCTGGTCTGATCCATGCCATTTTTTTACATGTTGTTCCCCTGAATGGATTGATTGTGGGTATGTATTTTTATGTGAATGTGATGTATGGTTTTAGAGTTATGAAAGTTGGGTAGAAAGTATGTTTTAACTGTATGTGTAATTGGGTTAAGTGTTAATCTAAGGGGAGGAGATGTGTGGGAGGTAACATCTATGCTATTGGATAATTTACACCTCCCCTGTGGGCAGGCTTAAATGTGTAAGATGGAAATAAAAGCCAGGCTGGATGTGCCAGTCCAAAGTTCCTGTTTTACCCTCAAAGTGAAGTGTCGTCTCATTATTGGGGGAAGGATTTATTGCATGCTGTTCTAGTTGACTGCTAGGAGTGCAAACCTATTCGTATGGTTCCTATTCAACTGTCTACAGCATTCAGAGGCTTGAGAAGATTCATATGCTGAATCGGTTCGGTGATTGTGGTGTCGGCTAGAGTGCTTGGAGGCCTCAGGAAGCGCTAGGAGCATCCATTAACGGAGGTACCCAGTCGGGGTGCCAGGCGATCCGTTACAACCCTCATCATCAGAACTTTCAAAAACATTTCTCGATAATATTGTGAAACTTCATGGACTCCCAGATGAAATCATATCGGACCGCGGAACCCAGTTTACCTCCAAATTCTGGAATGCATTATGTGCTTCTCTTCGTATTCAACGTAAACTATCTTCCGCTTATCATCCTCAAACCAACGGGCAAACTGAAAGAGTTAACCAATGCCTAGAACAATATTTACGTTGCTATTGTTCCCACCTGCAGGATGATTGGATGACGTGGTTACCCATGGCCGAATTTGCTAACAACAACTCAGTTCATACAAGTAGCAAAATGACTCCCTTCTTCTCCAATTATGGATTTCATCCCTCCTCATTTCCTTCTCAAATAATTCCTTCATCTAACCCCGCTGTTTCGGATCAAATCTCTCATATGTCCTCCTTATTTCGACAGTTACATGAAAATCTTGAAGTGGCATCCTCTAACCAGAAGAAGTTTTTTGATGCTAAGAGACAACCTTCCCCCACTTATAAAATTGGCGATCTTGTCTGGCTCTCCTCAAAAAACATCTCCACCAACCGTCCTTCAAAGAAACTGAGTTCCCTATTTCTTGGTCCTTTTCAAATATTGTCTATCATAAACCCTAACGTTGTGAAATTGAAGCTTCCACCTACTTTTAAATTTCACCCCGTCTTTCATGTATCCTTGCTCAATAGCACAGTCAGTAAAAAAGGGGGACAAAACCTTTTTTAGATACATAAATGAGAAAAGAAAAGTAAAACAAGGATTAGTTAGATTAAAAACAAAAGAAGGAAGGTATGTAGATGAGGATAAAGGTCTAGCTGACTGCCTCAATGAATATTTTTGTTCGGTATTTACAGATGAAAATGAAGGAAAGGGACCTCAGTTAAGAAAAAGGATAAATGAGTCATTTATTACACGTGAGTTTACAGAGGAAGAGGTTCTATTTCAACTGTCAAAAGTAAAGACAAATAAGTCAATGGGACCTGATGGAATACACCCAAAGCTATTAAAAGAGCTTAGTGGTGTACTAGCAAAACCATTAACAGATTTATTTAACCAATCATTGATAACAGGAGTAGTCCCAGAAGATTGGAAGTTAGCGAATGTTGTGCCCATTCACAAGAAAGGTAATAGGGAGGAGTCGGGCAACTATAGGCCAGTAAGCCTAACTTCAGTAGTGGGGAAAGTGATGGAAACCATGTTAAAGGATAGGATTGTTGAACATCTAAAAACACATGGATTTCAAGATCAGAGACAACATGGGTTTACTTCAGGGAGATCATGCCAAACTAATCTTATTGATTTTTTTGATTGGGTAACTAAAATTATAGATCAGGGTGGTGCAGTAGACATTGCTTACCTCGATTTCAGTAAGGCTTTTGACACTGTTGCACATAGAAGGCTTATCAACAAACTACAATCTTTGAGTTTGGATTCCAATATTGTTGAATGGGTAAGGCAGTGGCTGAGTGACAGGCAACAGAGGGTTGTAGTCAATGGAGTATATTCGAAGCTTGGGCTTGTCACCAGTGGGGTACCTCAGGGATCTGTACTTGGACCCATTCTCTTTAATATTTTTATTAGTGATATTGCAGAAGGTCTTGATGGTAAGGTGTGTCTTTTTGCGGATGATACTAAGATATGTAACAGGGTTGATGTTCCAGGAGGGATAAGCCAAATGGAAAATGATTTAGGTAGACTAGAAAAATGGTCAGAGTTGTGGCAACTGACATTTAATGTGGATAAGTGCAAGATAATGCATCTTGGACGTAAAAATCCAAGGGCAGAGTACAGAATATTTGATAGAGTCCTAACCTCAACATCTGAGGAAAGGGATTTAGGGGTGATTATTTCTGATGACTTAAAGGTAGGCAGACAATGTAATAGAGCAGCAGGAAATGCTAGCAGAATGCTTGGTTGTATAGGGAGAGGTATTAGCAGTAGAAAGAGGGAAGTGCTCATGCCATTGTACAGAACACTGGTGAGACCTCACTTGGAGTACTGTACACAGTACTGGAGACCCTATCTTCAGAAGGATATTGATACCTTAGAGAGAGTTCAAAGAAGGGCTACTAAACTGGTTCATGGATTGCAGGATAAAACTTACCAGGAAAGGTTAAAGGATCTTAACATGTATAGCATGGAGGAAAGACGAGACAGGGGGGATATGATAGAAACATTTAAATACATAAAGGGAATCAACACAGTAAAGGAGGAGACTATATTTAAAAGAAGAAAAACTACCACAACAAGAGGACATAGTCTTAAATTAGAGGGACAAAGGTTTAAAAATAATATCAGGAAGTATTACTTTACTGAGAGGGTAGTGGATGCATGGAATAGCCTTCCAGCTGAAGTGGTAGAGGTTAACACAGTAAAGGAGTTTAAGCATGCGTGGGATAGGCATAAGGCTATCCTAACTATAAGATAAGGCCAGGGACTAATGAAAGTATTTAGAAAACTGGGCAGACTAGATGGGCCGAATGGTTCTTATCTGCCGTCACATTCTATGTTTCTATGTTTCTATGTTTCTATCCTGACCCTTTTCAAAGAGATGTAATCACTTCTCCTGATCCTATCTTGGTACATGGTAATGAAGAATACGAGGTCCAGAAAATTCTTGATTCAAGGATCCATCGTGGCTCTCTACAGTACCTCATTAGATGGAAGGGTTATGGAGTTGATGAAGATTCATGGGAAGATTCCTCTGTGATTCATGCCGATCAGCTGCTTACAGCGTTCCACAAACGTTATCCATCCAAACCACGTGGATAGCACCCGGTGGGTGCTCTTTACAGGGGGGTACTGTCATGGCCGTTACCAGTAATTCCTATCTCTTCCGGGTTGACGGACTGTAGCCACACCCCCTCTCTGACGCGGTCTCATTATGCTACATAATGCGACCGCGCCAGACAACAGACGCTGGATTAATGAACAGCGTACCGCGGAATTAAACCGGCTGCCACACTTCTCTACAACTTACCTGTGTACCGAACCGGACTTGTACTCGACTGACCTCCTTCTCCTTCCCTCGATCACGGCTAGTACTTTGACTCCTCTCGACCTTTCTCCAATGGAACCTCCCCGGAGGGGACTCTGGGACCAACTTCAACCTCTGGAAGCTAAGTTACCGTACTTGTGTTATACGAACTTTTCCCACAGACTTCTGAGCACTCAAGCTTCAGCCTGCTCTCACGTTCTCCTATCGTTATTGGAGTAATTCCTACTCATTAACCCTTCAGTCTCCAGCTGATACGTTTTCTACCAATTAAGCTAAAACAAATCTCTGCAGGTTAAACTCCATTACTTTTCCTTTATTGAATTATTGCTGCAATTCAATTGTATAAGATAGTCTAAGAATCCACTCACCAATACTGAAGCATTTAAAGATACAGTACCTATGTTTTCTTCAATCAAAATATTAAAGACACAGTACCAGTGAATTCTCTAGTGAACTGTCATCTCTTTATTTTCCTCATTAATTTCACATTCACATCTATTTAGACTGAAATCTGCAGTTGAGCTCCATCTCAATCTATGTGAACGTGACACTATTATTCCAATAGTCCTAGATCTTCAGCATTATCTCAGATGAGAACTTCCAATTTAGTGCCCTACCATTTGGCCTCACTAAAGCCCCAATAATTTTATGTTTGCTTAAAGTGACACCACCAGGTACCATTATCTGGATGATCTGGTAGCCTCAGACCCACAGAAGGCAGGTGCACAGAGGGATATAGTTCTTTCAGAACACCTAAAGTTTGGCTGCTTGCTTAATACCAACAAAAGCAGTCTCGCACCAGCTCAGAGGATAACTTTTCTGGGTGGAGTATTCTATATTCGGCTTTCCCCTATGTCAGGAACAGTTCCACAGATGGTGGAAGTTTTTTCTTCCAGTTTCTTCATTTTTGCTTGGTAACAGCAAGAAAGTAGATGCAACTACTAGGAATCCTGGCTTCCACCATCAGACGTGTCAGATGGGCTCAATGGCATCTCAGGATTCCTCAAAGGTCCTTCCTATCTCAGTTCAACAAGAGAAAGATGAATTGGAGCCAGCCACTGAAGTGGAGTTACACCTTACCTGGTAGCTGAAAGAGAGAATATGTCTCTGGGTTTCCTATGAACAGAACTTCATTGGGCAATTATAAGCTCAGATTCCAGTTTTCAAGGATTGGATACACATTGTCTGGACCACGTTACACAAGGTCTGTGGATAAGGGAAGGAACAATATTTCCATCCAGTGTTTTGGAATTACTAATCATTTTCAGTGCACTTCTTCACTTCGAAAGGTTGCTGAAGAACAAGTGGGTCCGAATTTGCTCAAATATGAATGCAAATGTATCCTATATCAATCGTCAAGGTGGATCTCACAGCCACTTATTGATGAGGGAATTACAGTCCACGATGAGCAGGGCAAAGGAGAACAACTAGGAGCTAACCCATATGTATATGCTGCCATGAATAATAGCCAGGAAAAGAAAATTACGGTAAGTATGAATACATTTTCATCTATATTTTCTTTATCATTAATTTCTTATAATGTTATGATATTTAATTGTATTAGTTTTTTTTTATAAATATATATATAACCATCTTTTAAAAGTTTTAAACTTTACATATATCTATATTTTATGTTGTGTTACTTTTTCTACATTAGTCTCTTGTATATGCTTCCCGTCTCCAATACTAACACCATTTACATACAGCTGCTCTGTATATTTTTCACTTATTGCATGTTTATACTTGTTCCTCATACATTGCACAAAGGAGTTAATAAGTGTATTTTAACACACCTAGGAGCAGTAATCCCACATTTTTATTCCATTGTAATTTACAAACCTTAAACACATTTGATTTTCTTTTTGGACACTGTAACATTTCTTACACATTTAGATCAGTTAAATTAAACACACAAACAGTTTTATAAAAGTTATTCAGTATAAAAGTTTATTTAACATCTTTTTATTAAATATATTCACATGCTTGCATGTTTTCCTTGTCAGAGTTCATTAGTTCTCCTTTTTAGATTCTCTTGTTCCTTCCAAGGGAGGGGATTCCTTATGAAGCAACAGGAGTCCGCAGAGTGTGATTGAAATTCCCACCCACCAGAGCAGTGCACGAGATTCTCCAAACAGCACCTTTCCCAGAAAAGCCTACATATAAGCAAAAGAACATAACCAGTAAAACCACACAAAAATAAAGTATATCTGGAAAATAGTAAAAATAAAATAAAAATAATAATAATAATTAAGCAACGATACCTTTAGCTATTGCTAGTTGGTCTACATGTTATCTAACTCAAGCGGACTTATTTTCAATAAGCTGGAAGTTGTGAAAAACGACACATTTTTTCTTTAGGCCAAAATAGCAGAATTTAAGATTTTTTTATTTTTATTTTAAATGAGAGTATTTGGGCCTAAATAGCCATTAGGATTCCTAAGCTGCACTGTGTCAGAATGTCCCACAAGTATGGGTTAACGTAGCCTCATAGTTCTTGCTCCATGATGTAATTATTAAATGCTTAGAGGGACAATCCAGTGCTCAAATATATAAATTACTTTTTAATAGATATACCCCAAATGTAAATATGTATGTATTTAATTATTGTAGTTATATCTAAACACAGCTTAAAAAAGCTGTAGACTTTTTGTCTGAAGGCTCTGCAAGCCCTCCTGTTCTAACCCCGTCCAGACTTTTTGTGGCTGTCAAATCACAAACATTCCAATGCAGCTCAGTGATTAGTCTCTGCAAAGCAGGTGCTCTGAGCAATTGCCTGCCTCTTGAGTTTAGCTCTACTGAGCTAAACAATTAGGAAGTAAAAGGACCAGTTGTCTGATTAATAGCCAGGGTCGTGTAACAAGGTTAATCAATTTATATTTAAATGTACACTTTTTTTAAAAGAAAAGAAAGTGGAAACACGCTTCACACATAAAGCACTTCAGCAAGCTGATGTGCTTTAGGGGTCTGGAGCGTCACTTTTATTGTCTCAGGTTGTTGCAATGACGATTGCCTATTTAAACATTGCTCATTAATTGATTATCCATGCCGTGTGTCATACAGATCATGTGGGACCAAAAGTAACCTGTCTGGTCACTCATTTTCATCGTGGCTTCAGACCATGGCTCTTGTTCCTGACTATGTATACGGACCAACCTTGTATCTCTCCTTCTTCGCTGGCTTCTTACCCAGGCTCCCACTATCTGACTATTCTCTGGTATCATCCTTGTGTCCTTCTGCAATACCAGTAATAGACCTCAGTTTACGAGTCACGACCACGGTCTTGGATAATCCTCAATTCTCAGCCAAACGGACTTTGTCTCAAGCACTCAACTCACAGTAAATGTCACCATCATCTAATTTCTATTTCCATTGTTCTAAGACTCTTATCTCACCAAAGCGCTTTATGGACTCCACAGCTCTTTGCTAATCCTGCATTCCTTAGCTAGTCTGCCCCATGTGACCTACAATTCTCTCTTGTCTAATCTTTGTGTCCTACTCATTAAACCTAAACCTTTACTTTGCTGCCAAGCTACACTGTTATAGCCAACATATTGTAACATATTCAGAAAGTTGATGTCAGGATCGGGACAGGGATCCAACACGCAGAGTACAAACAGTAGCCAGATACGTATACCGGACCTTAGAATGGCCGGACTAACGTAAGTAGTACAGTATAGAATGGTCAAAGACAAGCCGAGGTCGAGGGTAACAGAAGACAGGTAAGCGAGAGACAAGCCGAATCAAGGGTAACAGAGATAAGCAGAGTAAGGTAAACAAGCCGGGTCAAAACCAAAAGGGATAATAGAATACACAAGCACTGAGTGACTAGAACAAGCTAGAACCACGACAGGGCAATGAGCTAATGAAAGAAGCTCTGTTAAATACCCTGTTCAGAGCAGTAACCACGCCTCCGAGGCGTCTTGATTGGTCCTGCAGCAATTGACTGACAGGTCGTTCCGGGGGAGTGTCCTGATGACTACTTCCTGCCTAGATGCTGTAAAAGGCAGTCACTCCCTCGCGGCCGGCCTAGCATGACCGGATAGACCGCGGGGAAGGGAGCCATCAGACCGTCTGGATGGAGGAACAGCTAAGTCTCTACCTCTTTCGGAGGTAGAGACCACAGGTACCCTGACAGTACCCCCCCTCTCAGATACGCCCACCGGGCGGAATGAACCGGGACGAGATGGGAAGCGAGAGTGATACGCCCTGCGGAGACGGGGAGCATGAACATCCTCCTGAGGTACCCAACTCCTCTCCTCAGGACCATATCCCTTCCAATCAACCAGATATTGTACTCTCCCCCGGGAGATTCGAGAATCAATAATAGAGTTAACCTCAAACTCCTCCTGACCCTCCACCTGAACGGAGCGAGGAGGGGCTATTGTGGAGGAAAATCTGTTACATATGAGTGGTTTCAGCAATGAAACGTGAAACGAGTTCGGGATGCGTAAGGTATTAGGAAGAGCTAAACGATACGCAACTGGATTGATACGGGTCAGCACCCTGTAGGGTCCAATATAACGAGGAGCGAACTTCATGGATGGCACTTTTAAACGGATGTTCCTCGTGCTCAGCCATACCCTATCACCTGGAACAAAGACCGGAGCCGCCCTTCTACGTTTATCAGCGTGTTTCTTAACCAACATAGAGTTGTGCACAAGGATTTGTCGAGTTTGATCCCACAACTTCCTCAAATTGGCAACATGAACATCAACCGACGGCACCCCCTGGGAAGGAGAATCCGAAGGAAGAATAGACGGATGAAAACCATAATTCATGAAGAAGGGGCTTGAATGAGTAGAATCGCAAACGAGATTGTTGTGTGCAAACTCCGCCCAAGGAATCAAACCGACCCAATCATCCTGGTGTTCAGAAACAAAGCATCGTAAATATTGTTCAATTTTCTGGTTGGTACGTTCAGCAGCTCCGTTAGACTGAGGATGATAGGCAGAAGAAAAGTTTAATTTAATACCAAGTTGAGAGCAGAAGGACCTCCAAAAGCGGGAAACAAATTGGGAGCCTCTGTCCGATACAATTTGAGAGGGTATCCCATGTAGGCGAAAAATCTCCTTAGCGAATATCTCTGCCAATTCGGGAGAAGACGGGAGTTTAGGCAGGGGAATGAAGTGTGCCATCTTAGTAAACCTGTCAACCACGGTGAGGATAACAGTCTGTCTTTTAGAGATAGGTAGATCGACAATAAAGTCCATGGCCAAACAGGACCATGGTTTTTCTGGAACCTCCAAGGGGTGCAGGAATCCACATGGAAGCGTATGGGGTTGTTTGGTTTTAGTACAAACTTCACATGCAGCGATGAACTCCTCAATATCCCTCCGTAAAGCAGGCCACCAGAAGTCCTTAGAGATCAACGCGTAAGTTTTGCGAATACCAGGATGTCCCGCCATCTTGCTATTATGTAAACACTGTAAAAGTTCCAGTTGAAGAGCAGGAGGAACGAAATGACGGCCCGCAGGAGTCTGTTTAGGTGCTAGATGTTGCAACTTAATGATCTCAGCCAGTAATGGAGAATGAATCCTGAGATTCGTATTAGCAATGATATTGCATTTCGGAACTATAGAAGAAAGAACTGGTTCAGGTACAGTAGAAGGTTCATATTGGCGAGATAATGCATCGGCTTTAGAGTTTTTAGAACCAGGTCTGTAAGTCAGTACATAATTGAAGTGAGTCAGGAATAAGGACCAACGAGCTTGTCTAGAGGATAAGCGCTTAGCCTCCCCAATATAGGACAAGTTTTTGTGGTCCGTCAAAATCGTAATAGGGTGTAGGGTCCCCTCCAACAAATGTCTCCACTCCTTTAAGGCTTTAATGACTGCTAACAGTTCCCTTTCCCCGATGTCATATCTGCTCTCAGGCCCAGAAAATTTCTTAGAGAAGAAACCACAAGGGTGTAACGGTTTATCCACCCCTAACCTTTGAGACAGAACAGCCCCAACTGCTGTCTCAGAGGCATCGACCTCAAGCAAGAAAGGCAGAGTCGTATCAGGATGGACTAGAATGGGAGCCGAGGCAAAAAGTTCCTTGAGAGTCTTGAAAGCACCAAGAGCTTCCTTAGACCAGAACTTAGTATCAGCCCCTTGTTTGGTCATATTGGTAATAGGCGCAATGATAGAGGAGTATCCTTTAATGAAGCGCCTATAGTAGTTGGAAAAACCAATAAACCTTTGGATAGCTTTGAGTCCTTTGGGCAAGGGCCAGTCTAAAATAGATTGGAGTTTTACAGGATCCATTTTAAAACCTTCCCCAGAAATCACGTATCCAAGAAAGTCTACTTGAGACTGATCAAAACTGCACTTCTCCAATTTGCAATATAGACCATGTTGCAGCAGCTTGTGTAATACCTTTCTGACCTGTCTATGGTGAGTCTCAAGCTCCTTAGAGTGTATTAGTATGTCGTCCAGGTAAACAATAACACAATCATGCTGAAACTCCCTAAGTACCTCATTAATCAAATCTTGAAATACTGCAGGCGCATTGCATAGTCCAAATGGCATAACAGTGTATTCGTAATGGCCATACCGGGTATTGAATGCCGTCATCCACTCGTGACCTTGCTGGATTCTCACCTAATTGTAAGCCCCTCTGAGATCTAACTTGGTGAAGATTTTGGAGCCCTTAAGACGATCAAATAACTCGGTAATCAGTGGGATAGGATAGGCATTTCTGACAGTTATTTTATTCAAGCCTCGGTAATCGATACATGGTCTCAGCGTGCCATCCTTCTTCTTAATGAAAAAGAACCCAGCCCCGGCCGGAGATGAAGACCTCCTGATGAATCCCTTTTCTAAATTCTCCCGAATATACTCCTCTAGAACCGAGTTTTCCTGAACAGACAAAGGATATACATGGCCCCTCGGAGGCATAGTGCCGGGTAGAAGCTTAATCTTACAGTCAAATGACCTGTGTGGAGGCAAAGAATCGGCATTCTTCTTGTCAAACACTGCCCTTAAGTCTAGGTAAAGGTCTGGTATTTGTCTTTCTGTGGACTGAATAGGATTCTCCGGTATGTTAATATTAGCTAATGGAGAAACCTTGCACAAACACCGATCCTGGCAGCCCTGGCCCCACAAGAGTATCTCTCCTAACTCCCAATCGATAATAGGGTTATGTTTTTTCAACCATGGGTACCCCAGAACTATGGGAACGGAAGGAGACGAAATGAGCATAAGAGATAAATTCTCCACGTGTAGGATACCAACATTTAAATCAATGGGTATGGTCTCACGAAAGATAACAGGGTCTAGTAGTGGTCTACCATCTATGGCCTCAACGGCCAAAGGTGTCTCCGTTAGCTGGGATGGGAAATTGTTCTTACTAGCAAAGGCTTGGTCGATAAAATTCTCAGCAGCACCGGAATCTATCAATGCCATAGCCCTTACTACTTCCTTCCCCCAAGTTAAGGAAACTGGTAGCAGAAGCCTGTGATCTTTATAATTAGGAGTAGAGGACAAAATAGAAACACCCAAGGCCTGTCCTCTAGAGAGACTTAGGTGCGAGCGTTTCCCGGGCGGTTAGAACAGTTCGAGAGTAAATGACCCTTGGCCCCACAATACATACACAAATCCTCTCTTCTCCTGTGCTGTCTTTCCTCCTCAGAGAGGCGGGTATACCCTATCTGCATAGGTTCAGTAAGCAAAGATATCGTGGAGTCAGGACTTGGAAAAGCGGGAGCTAACCTAAAAGAAGGTCTCTGGTTCCTCTCTCGAGTGTTCTGTCTCTCTCTTAGACGTTCATCTATACGAGAGATGAACGAAATTAAATCCTCTAAATTCTCAGGGAGTTCTCTGGTAGCAACCTCATCAAGGATTACATCAGATAGGCCATTCAAAAATACATCCATATACGCCTGCTCATTCCACTTGATTTCTGCCGCCAGAGACCTGAACTCTAGTGCATAATCCACCAGTGTTCGGTTCTCCTGTCTACCTGGAGGGTCAAATGTTCTTCTAAAAGCAGCTACAAATGCGTTATAGTTATAAACTAATGGGTTATCGTTCTCCCATAGTGGGTTGGCCCATCTCAGAGCTTTCTCAATGAGTAGGGTGATAATAAATCCTACTTTTGCCCTATCTGTAGGATAAGAGCGAGGTTGCAATTCAAAGTGGATACTAATTTGGTTTAAAAAACCACGACACTTCTCAGGAGCCCCACCATAGCGTACTGAGGGGGTAATGTGAGAAGAAGCACCCACTGTGGCTACCTCTAGACCTGAACCGACAGGAGAAACAGGGGTATTACGTATCTCCTCTGGTGGGTTATTGGCACAAGCTAATAGAGCCTGTAGCGCAAGCGCCATCTGATCCATTCTGTGATCCATGGCTTCAAACCTAGGATCAGGAGCAGCCAGCTTACTGTTTGTACTTGCAGGATCCATTGGCCCTGTCGTTATGTCAGGATCGGGACAGGGATCCAACACGCAGAGTACAAACAGTAGCCAGATACGTATACCGGACCTTAGAATGGCCGGACTAACGTAAGTAGTACAGTATAGAATGGTCAAAGACAAGCCGAGGTCGAGGGTAACAGAAGACAGGTAAGCGAGAGACAAGCCGAATCAAGGGTAACAGAGATAAGCAGAGTAAGGTAAACAAGCCGGGTCAAAACCAAAAGGGATAATAGAATACACAAGCACTGAGTGACTAGAACAAGCTAGAACCACGACAGGGCAATGAGCTAATGAAAGAAGCTCTGTTAAATACCCTGTTCAGAGCAGTAACCACGCCTCCGAGGCGTCTTGATTGGTCCTGCGGCAATTGACTGACAGGTCGTTCCGGGGGAGTGTCCTGATGACTACTTCCTGCCTAGATGCTGTAAAAGGCAGTCACTCCCTCGCGGCCGGCCTAGCATGACCGGATAGACCGCGGGGAAGGGAGCCATCAGACCGTCTGGATGGAGGAACAGCTAAGTCTCTACCTCTTTCGGTGGTAGAGACCACAGGTACCCTGACAGTTGAATTGTAACTAGTGAGCATATAATTGTCTGTTACTATTACTTTAAATTACATTGTTTAAGTTCTTTAACCAAGCAAACTCCATTTTGTGTGAGCCCAAGTGTTACAGTCTATGACAAGAGAGATAAGGAAAAGTCAGGTAATTTAGTGTTCACAAATTGTGTTCTCAAATTATTGCACAATATTACAGAATCTGGAATCGTGATATTCTGACTTACTGAGTGCAGGGACTGGAAAGAGCGATTACTTTTTTTTTTGTAAATCTTTTTATTAAGGTATTTTCATGTTGAGAAAAGCATTTAATTGGTAAACAGTAAGAAACTCGCAGGTTTCTGTTGTCTGTAGGTAAAGTTAAGACAGTGAGACAAGTAGAATTCTGCATACATTTCGATAGAGAGACCCGCAGGTCTCCGGGCAAGATAAGAATAGTTTTCCAACATAATGTTTACAGCCTGGGTATTATACAGTGCGAGATGGTAGCAGTAGACAGAATAACATGTATGTATCAAACTAAAAGTTTCGATCAACAAGATTATATGCAGTAGACAAGCATTGGTTGTATATGGGGCATACCGCTCCCAACACATTAACATGAGAGTCACATAGCACTGTATTACACGAACATTTGGGTGTAGTGTCAAGGCAAGTATAAGAAAGGTGGGTTTCAGACTCCCGTTGGGTTCTGATTTGTGGGTCCGTAATGTTCTCACAAAGTAAACCTAGCACGTTGAGTTGGCGGGTGTAGTCGCGTATCGTGGTTAGCGTCACTGTAAGGTAAGTATCCGGTCGTATAGGGATACATTATTGAGGTAAGAGTCACCCTCAAGCTAGGTCGGTGTGGATTGGTTTCCATAGTTTGCCTACGAATTTCCGCGGGAGGGTGTCCTACAGCCCTTGTTACTGGTGTACTAAGCTATGGTTGTTGCTTCTCTTGGCAGAGCCCGCGGTGCGCGGATATCCCTGGATGTGAATTACATAAGTTTGTTGAAGACAATGCAATTGTCAGGTATGAGCTGTGGAACTATGTCATTACAGTGTGTATCAGTGTTAGCGCAAAGTGAGTATGATGTAGGTCTACGAGGTGCAGGGCTGTTAGCTGCGGACGTGTGGGGTCCCAGATATTTACTCGTGTTGTAACAGTGTGTGTGTCCGAGCGCATCTCGCGCACCCCAAAAACCTGGGCAGGTGAACGGGTCCCGTGTGGGTTAGGAGCCCATATTGTGTTAAGATGTAGCAGATTTGCATGTTTCAATAACACTTCACAATGATCTCGGCCCTCCTCCCCCAGGTCCTGGGACCCTTTAACTCAGCAATCATAGAGGTGGAAAAGGGACAGGAGGAGGTAGATGTAGAAGGAAGGGGTGTAGGGTGAGGTGATCTGCGTCAAGTAGAGCCCATGTCAGCCGTCCCCCCATCAGCGGGCTCAAAGGAATCAGTTGTTTGTCTATACTGGGTAATGTACGTGAACCATGGGAGCCACAATTCCATATGTTTTGTTTCACGGCCAGTCAGGGAGGCGTGAATGTCTTCCGCTCCATGTATGTCCTCCACCCTGCGGATCCATTCTTTCTTTGTCGGCGTGTCGCTCGTTTTCCAGTGTGCTGGTATATTGGCTTTGGCTGCGTTAAGCAAGTGGCGTAATATAGATCTTTTATAGGTCCGGATGGATTGCGTTGAGATGTGTAGTAGGGCCAGTTCTGCGTTCCATTCTGGGATATCTCCCAAAATGTCGATTATGGCTCCTTTAATCATCGCCCAGTATGGGACGATGTCCCTACATTCCCACCAAATGTGTATCAGCGTGCCGCGTTCTGCTTGGCATCTCCAGCACAATGGGGTGATCGATGGAAAGATCCGGTGCAGCAAGGTTGGGGTCCTGTACCACAATGAGAGCAATTTGTAGTTGACCTCCTGGTAGTATGAACTCATAGAGCTTTTCTGTTGCCATAGCAATGCCGTATCCCATTGTGCAGGTGTAAGTACCTTTCCAAGTTGTTCTTCCCATTGACGGCGGAAAGTGGATGCCTGAGTTTTGTCCCCGATATGTAAGTGTTGATATAAAGCCGAGATTGTGTGGCTAAGTGGGGCGCCCTGGTTGAAGAGGTCTTCAAACCAGGTGAGGTCCCGATGTAAGCGATCTTTATGTGGTATCGAGTTGTAATAATGTTGTATTTGTAGATATCTGAGGACCGTGAGGGGAGTCCTGGGTTTTATTCCCAATAGCGTGGTCAGGTCTCGCATTCCGCCCCCTTCGAGAATTTGGTAGATGGGAATGTATTTCCTAGTGCTCGCGATGGGCCATGCGCCCGATGGTAGTCCTCCCCCCAAAGACGCGTTATGCGTCAGCGGGATCATGGGGCTGGGGGTAGGCGAAATGTGGCCCAGGTTCCTCAGCGACCGCCATCCGAGCAGCGTTTGTTGTATCGGGCCTCCGTTGTCTTCGTTGGATATCCGTCCCCGTGCAGTCCCCTATATCTCCATTTCGAGCGATGGTCCGAGTAGGCCTTTATCTAGCGCTACCCATTGTTTCGACGAGGGGTCCAAGTGCCAGTCCAGTATCCGCTGTAATATCGTGGCTTGGTGATACTTCTTGATGTCCGGGAGTGCCAGTCCCCCGTGGTTCTGCGGCCGGCAAAGTATGTCGTGACGGATTCTGGAACGGCCTCCGCGCCACACAAATTTAATTAGCGCCGTTTTCAGTGAGGAGAAGAAGGTGCTCGGTATGGCCAGAGGAATTGCTTGCATGAGGTAGAGAACTCTCGGTAAGATATTCATTTTTAGTACAGCCACTCTGCCGTGCCATGTTATGTGTGGGTACGACCATCTATTCAGATCAGCCACTATTGACTTCAAGAGGGGGACAAAGTTGATTTGATAAGTGTCGTCCGGGGCTGTGGCCACCCAGACTCCCAGGTACTTCATTTTGCCATAACACCAACGGAATGGGAACTGCGAGTCAAGAGACGTGTAGTCTTCCGTAGGGATCGTGATATTCAAGACTTCACATTTGGAGAGATTAAGCCTGAAGCCCGAGATTTTACCAAATGTGTCGAATTCCGCGAGTAGATAAGGTAGCGTTGTCCTAGGACTTCTTACGAAGAACATGAGGTCATCCGCGTAAGCGGCTACTTTATGGTGTGTGTCTTGCCATTCATATCCTTGTATGTTCGGGTTTAAGCGAATCGCCTGGAGAAGAGGTTCCAGTGTCATTGCGAACAGAAGTGGCGAGAGAGGGCAGCCCTGACGGGTGCCATTGCCAATCCCGAAGTCAGCAGTCGTAGACCCGTTGACTCTCACAGTTGCATGTGGTTTACTATAGAGGGCTGATATCCACGTGAGGAACCTCTGCCCACATCCCATCTGTTGTAAAGTGGCCATCATGTACGTCCAGTCGACCCTATCAAATGCCTTTTCGGCATCAGTTGATAAGAGGAGTAGTTGGGTTTTCGTCCTCCTGGCGTGTTGTTGGATGGAGAACAGCCTCAGCGTGCTATCCCTAGCCTCTCGTCCCGGGATGAAGCCTGTCTGATCTACGTCAATCAGGTCCGGTAGGAGGTGGTTGAGTCTGCTTGCTATAACCTTCGTAAATAACTTGGCATCTGTGTTTAACAAGGAGATGGGACGGTAGCTTCCGCAGAGCAGAGGGTCCTTTCCCGGCTTGAGCAAAACTGTGATGGTCACCGCTAGGGATTCCGCGCCCAGGCTCCCTCCTTCACCCACCGCATTAATCGCTTTAGTCAGCCATGGCAGCAGGAGGTTGGAGAAGCTCTTATAATAGCCAGTCGAAAAGCCATCCGGGCCCGGGGCCTTGCCTGATTTGGATACTTTGAGGGCCGCCGTCAGCTCTTCCAAGCTAATCGGTGCATCAAGCACGGATGCTGAGTCCTGGTCAATCTTGTTGGTGACTGTGTTGATTAAATAGTCCGATATTTGCGTGCATTGGCTTTCGTCTCGTGTCGTCTGAAGGGGAGGACGCAGATTGTAAAGGTTTTGGTAGAAAATCCGGAACTCATCAGCTATCTTCTGCGGAAAGGGGGTCACCTCGCCTGAGGCTAATCTTAGTTTCCGTATTTGCCTGCGGGGCATGGGGCCCTTTAGCAGCCTAGCCAGGTATTTTCCCCCCTTATTAGCGTGGGCATAGTAAAACCCTTTCGTTCGCTGTAAGTTGCGAAGATGTTTTCGTGTGATGAGGTCTCTAAGTTTTCTCCTGTGTTCCATCAGTTCCCCATAGACTTCGTTCAGCTGTGACCGTTTGTGTTGACTTTCCAGTGAAGTTATCTTCCAGTATAAGTCGGTCATCTCGGCCATGGTTGCTTTTCGTTTTTGTGACGCGATGCGGATGAAAGAGCCGCGGATGACACTTTTGTGGGCTTCCCACACAGATATCGGTGACGTTTCAGGTACATCGTTTTCCCGAAAGTAGAGTTCCAACTCCTGGTTTATTTGATCTGTAGTGGCGGGATCCAGTAGCAGAGCCTCATTGAGTCTCCAGGTCCAGGATGATGGGCGGAACAGGGGAGACTCCAGTTCCATCCAGACCGAGCCGTGATCCGACCATGTGGGTCTATGTCCGATCTAAGCAGACGGGAGAGACCCTCTTGTGTGATAAAGAGATAGTCTATGCGCGAGTAGCGATTGTGAAGGGCGGAATAGTAGGTATAATCCTTCACCGAAGGGTTAAGCGTCCTCCAGCAGTCAACCAATCTCAGGTCCTCCAGTGATCTACGTATAGACCAAATACTGCTCTGTGGGATGCAACTGTGTCCCGACGAGGAATCCAGCACTGGGTCTAGGGGGACGTTGAAGTCTCCCCCCACAATTAGGATGCCGTCTGTAAAGTCCTCCAGAATGTGTAAAGTATTCCGGAGAAAAGGAGCTTGACGTCGGTTGGGAGCGTAGATGTTGGCCAGTGTGTATATCTTATCTGCTATGACCCCTTTTAAAAAGAGGTATCGACCTTGGGAGTCTTGAGTACGTTCGAGTTCCTTAAATTCGAGCTCAGCAGCTAGTATTATGGCCGTTCCAGCTTTGTGGGCCGTCGAATGGTTAGAAAAAAAATTATTCGGATAGTGTCGATTTTTTAGTTGGGGCGCCGCGCCCTCCTTAAAGTGGGTTTCCTGAATCATGGCCACTGTTACGTGTTTTTTCTTCAGTTCCCTCAGGAGGTGAGTCCTGCGTTCAGGTATATTGAGGCCCCTACAATTCTGCGTGAGTACCCTCAGGGGTGTATTTTGGTAAGCCATTCCCGTAGCGTGGTACCGGTGCTACCTTTAATCTCTAATGTACCTAGAGAGCCCGCGATCCCAGGGGGCAGCCGGCAGAGTAGATAAGCTCGACACAGACCACCGTAGGAAGGGTAGAGGAGGTAGAAAGGGGAAGAGATAAGTACAAAGAATGAGAGGAAGGGAGCAAAGGCTCTAGGGTTCAAGATCAGGGTCCAGGTGCCTGGGGAACGGAGCCTGTCAGCGTCCCTCTAGTGTGACAAAAATGGAAACTCGTGTCCCGGGTGGTCACTCCGGTATCGTAGGAATCTCGAGTGTAACCCCGTATAGGGTGATGTTAGTGATAGGTCTCGTGCTGCAACCAGTGCTAGTGGTACCTCGCCTTGGTTCCAGCCCAGAAGACGAGAGCAACCACAGCCCAGTTGCCCAACTCGTAGCACGAGGGTGTGGTGTGGGGAATGCGAGTCAGGCTCTGCCCAAGAGAATTGATTTACCTAACAGTGGACCCGTCCGCCCCACCAGACCCCCTGGAGCTAGTGTCAAGCCAGACAGATCGGTCTGTGTGTGCAGGGCGTTCATAGTTTCTCAGGAGCGTCGGGAGTGGTATAAATGGATTATATATCGGCTACTGTCCCCGTCTCAGACCCCCAGTGTCCCCCTCGAATCCCCCGAACGGGGGGGTACTTTCCCATTCATCGTCTTAACGTCTTCCCGGTCTCTATATTTAGTCATGTGTCGTAATACTAGTGGGACGGGGTTCAGGACGTCACTCACGGTCGACGGTGGCCCTACCAGTCCATCCACTTGGAGGGAAGAGTCTGCCCTGTCTCATGGGAATGCCAACCGGTGTCACAGATTCAGTGCTTGGGCCTTGAAATATACATTAACAAGAGGATTGCAACAGCTTAAAAAGGTAAATCAGTCAATAATAACAAGACAGAGTATAACAGTGTGTCAACATTGACCCCCAGTGTCCCACAACCCGCCCCTCAGCCAGCCGGATTCCGGCGCAAACCCGCTGTCGCCCAAGTCGTATGTGGCCGGTAGGGGAAGAAAGAAAGAAAAAAAAAAAAGGGGGGGATGGGGGGGGGCTCTCCCGGTCTAGACATCGTTATCACCTCCCAGTTCCCCATAGGCGGGGCTTTGAGTTCCCTCCCGGTCAGCGATAGGGGGCGTAGGTAGGGTGGGAGAGGGGGGGGGGGGGAGAGGGGGGGGGGGGGGAGAGGGGTAGGGCGGTACCATAAAACTACGCATGCAACAGGAGTTCTCACCCAAACTAATGACTTAAGAGGCCGCCAGAGGCCTATTGGATATTTCTCATGTCAACTGGACATTGTGGCCAGAGGGACTCCCTCCTGTCTCAGGGCTGTT
Source organism: Pelobates fuscus (assembly GCF_036172605.1). NCBI lineage: Eukaryota > Metazoa > Chordata > Amphibia > Anura > Pelobatidae > Pelobates > Pelobates fuscus. Next base: position 269,259,814 of record NC_086320.1, on the reverse strand, counting down.
TTTGCTGCAAGAGAGCTCATAGAAAGAACCTCAGACCTGGTCCTTGGCCACCCTCTGGTTGTTTTGGCCCCTCATGACATTTCTGCCATCATCAACCAAGTCCAGCTCAAGCACGTGTCTCCAGCCAGACACCTACGCCTACAGTGCCATCTTCTTCTACCTGACAACATTTCCATCCAAAGATGCCAAGTTCTTAACCCGTCCACTCTTCTTCCACTCCCTGAGGGGGGTATCTATTATGGATTTATCACGGATGAAACCTACATTTACCTGCTCTGTGGATGTATCAAGAAAGTCATGCATCCACATTTGACATTTTATGAAGATGAGAAGCCTCTCTGTGAAGGCCCAGATTACGCCTTCTGTACCATGTGGTACAAACCAAACATTACTCCCGAACCTTGCTATGAAGATGAGCTTTACCACTGGACTGATGTGAAGCTCACTGCTCAAGATTTCTATTGTGACTCTGAAGGCAATAGCATGGTCTTGGTCCAACTACCTCAACAACTTAACTACCTCTACCGCCATTGGGATACTGCTATCCCACATATTCCTGTTACCAAATTGAAGACAAGGTCATGGAATGATCTTGGGCCTATGGCGAAGCTATGGGCCACCATGGATGAAGAACAGCTACAGGAAAATGGTATTGCCAAATACCCAACAACTGACCTTCTGGAAGCATGGCCACGCCACTTCCTAGAAAAAGAATTTCAAGATCTGGTCATAGTGAATGATTATGACCCTGAAACACCTCACGACTGTTTTGAACAGATGAAAATGGAGACAGTGCACCTACCAACTGTGCATGAGAATCCATTACCAGATCCAGATTTCACCCTGTTTGTGGACGGTTCAAGATATGCTGATGAAGAAGGAAGATATCATACAGGATATGCCGTAACCACAACAGATGAAGTTATCAAATCATCATCCTTACCGCCAGCAATGTCTGCGCAAGAAGCTGAATTACAGGCTCTGACTTCAGCATGCAAAATTTCCGAAGGAAAACGTGCCAACATCTATACAGATTCAAGATATGCTCTGGGCGTGGCACATGACTTCGGCCTAATTTGGAAGACAAGAGGATTTCTTACCACCGCCGGTACACCAGTCAAGCATAGTACTGCAATCAAGGAGCTAATGGATGCCCTCCTACTCCCTAAAGAAGTGGCCGTTTTGAAGGTAAAGGCCCATGGGAAATTGGATACAGATGAAGCAAAGGGCAACCATTTGGCTGATCAGGCTGCTAAGCTAGCAGCCAGGGATCTGCAGGAAGTGGATGAAGAAGTGTCCGGACAAGAAGAAGAAGAAGTCCCTATTTTTGCTCTGCAAACTCTTCCTACTGATTTGCGAATTTTGCGAGAACAGCAAGCTGCAGTCACTCCTGAAGAAATCCAGAAATGGAAAAAGAAAGGAGCTGTCCAAAAGGACGGAATATATTACAACAACTTCAAATTCTGTCTTCCCAAAAATTTATATCCAGCTGTTGTCCAATGGGCACATGGGCCTGCACACCTGTCAAAGGAATTGATGGCCGCCCTCATACAGAAGTATTATGAAGCACCCGGAATCACAACATTGATCAGCAGCTTCTGTAAGGCCTGTGTCATTTGTGCAAAATGCAATCCAGGAAGACCAATCAAGGTGCCTGCAAAACACCTGGCAAAGCCCATGTACCCCTTCCAGAGAATTCAAATTGACCACATCCAAATGCCCAAGAGTGGGCCCCATGAATATGCACTAGTCATAGTGGACATGTTCTCAGGATGGCCAGAGGCCTACCCAGTGGCCAATATCACTGCAAAAACAACCGCAAGACGCCTACTTACAGAGATAGTATGTAGGTTCGGACTCCCAGAAGTCATTGAAAGTGATCAAGGCCCAGCTTTCACAGCGACAGTGACTAAAGAAATTTGGACTGCTCTAGGGGTGACTCTAGCCTTCCACACCCCTTACCACCCACAAAGTAGTGGTAAAGTAGAGCGCATGAATGGCACTCTAAAAGCCAGAATGTTAAAAATGTCACAAGAAACAAAAATGCCCTGGCCAGAAAGCCTGTCAATAGCTTTATTTAGTGTTAGGCACACACCTAGAGGGAAGCATTCACTGTCCCCATATGAGATTCTATTTGGGACAGCACCCAGACTAGGTTGTTATTATCCGCAGCAGTTACAGCTCCAATCAGATGTTTTAGTAGACTATGTAACTGAACTTGCAAATGCCTTAGACAAAATACATGCCCAAGTTTTCTCTTCAATTCCAGATCCCGATTTGGATACAGGTACCCATAACCTGCTTCCCGGAGATTGGGTTCTGGTCAAGAAGTTTGTGCGGAAAAATACCCTGGAACCAAGATTTGACGGTCCATTCCAAGTTCTCCTGATTACCGCAACCTCCGTCAAACTGGCCGGTAGGCCAAATTGGATCCACGCTTCCCACTGCAAGAAATCTCCTGCCCCAGAGGAAGCAGATACCGCACAAGCATGTACCTCTGGTACACCTTCTCCTTAATTAGTCTCATAAAGGCCCAGCAAGTAACCATTACCAAAGATGTTAGTGGGTACACCTTCTGGTATAATTCATCATGCACCCATGTGGCTACTTATACCTTTGATTACTGTGATATTGTAGAATGCCCATTTCCCACATCACAAATCCAGAGTATCTATAGAGATATCCCTCATTCGAAAGACCCATATGTTTGTGTAGTTGACAAGCAATGGGGGCACAATTGTGACCATTGGGGGGCGGCGGGATGGAATGCCGGGCCTGCCTGGGGTTACAAACCAAAAAGTGCCTTATCTAAAATAGATGACCATGGTAGATCCCTTCTCCAGAGAATGACTTTGAGAAAGCCTGGGGGGGGTACACCAATGAAATTAATCCTTAACATTGAGCATCCAAGCCCAACAGATGCAGACCAGTATGTGATGGGAATGTATTGGAAAAAGGGTTCCTACCGTAAATTAGGGCATTTCTACCTCAAAGATATGTGTAACTCTTCTGAGTGGCAAGGGGCCACCCATATGGTCCCTAACCCATTAAAACCTCATATCCAGACCTTTCAAGACATGATGGCCATTGCTAACCCCACCTTTGAAGATACCATGGCCGCTGAAACAGGTTTTAATGATGTAAATTTATGGTTAGAATGGATGAAATATAATGCTAATAAGCATAATAAGACCGCATGCTATGTGTGTGGCGGTGCCCGGCCTCACCTGGGTACTGTGATGTGGAATTATTAAAAATTATTATTGTACTTATATTGAATTATTGTACTAACTCCATTTTAACCTTATATTGTGACAATCCTCCATTTTGTCCTCCTAACTTGACTTCTTCAAATCCTCCATTTTGTCCTCATGACTTAACTTGTTCATTTTAAAACTACCTTACGTGACTGAACTTCTCAACCCAATTAATACAGTAGGCAAAGACTGTGTTTTCCTGCAAGGACAAATACCAGGAGGTGCTGGTTACTCCTTAAGACTTGCCGGCTACTCCTTAGAATTTGTAAGATAGTATAGTTTGAAGGCCACAGAACACAGTAGTAATGAAATGTTCTATTCATAAGAGACCTTGCACCTGGACATAAAGCCTGATATCATTGACCGTGTAAAATGACGTTTAGGACCCCCTTGTCCCCCACCCGTGTCCAGAACAATCCCACCTCTGATGGGTGGGCACGGGACTAACCTCTTAATTTTACGAACCAATAGGTAAGACACTAACACCGACACTTAACAATTAATCCAATTGATGATGTTTATTTGCTGATATTCTAATAATCAATGATGACGTAAAATGCCTCTTAAAAGGGCCTGCGCGCCCGCTTTTGACTTCACTTGCCAATAAACTTTCTCGAAGTTATTTTAACCTGAACCTCGTGTGTCAGACTTAATTACTTCAGCGTATATACGCAATTTAATTTTATTGATTTGGACAGGAACAGATAGACTTTGAACATTTTGGTTTACTCTCAAAAAGTACCATAACAACTTGGCGCCCAACGTGGGGCATCGGGCTATGTCCGGCCGGTGAGCCGTCCTAAGGAAGACAAGGGTGGACGGAGGAATCCAGGGGGAAGGAAGGGAGATTGATCACCTCCAGATACACGGTAGAGACTTCTGCAGAGCCACCGGTACGTTCCGGCCCCTTTGATTGACCCGTCCACGTGTCTGTGACTGCTTCCCGGGAGGACATCAAAGACAGGTAATATCTTGCCCGGTGTCTCGTTACTCACTTGTTTACCTGCATTTTAGTCTATCTGTTGCCTGGGTGTGTTTGAATTGTGTTTGAATTGTTTGCCTGTTTCCCCATTTTGAGATAAAGGGGGGGTGGACCTGCAGGGGATTTGCCTGGGGTTCTGTCTTGCTTGTTTTCCCCTTTTGGGATAAAGGGGGGTGGACCTGCAGGGGATTTGCCTGGGGTTCTGTCTTGCTTGTTTTCCCCTTTTGGGATAAAGGGGGGTGGACCTGAGGGGATTTGCCTGGGTCTTCAGTGTGTCTGTCTATCTGTTTGTATTTTACCCCTTTTGGGATAAAGGGGGGTGGACCTGTGGATTCGTTCCTGGGGGTCTTCTGCTGCCTGTTTTACCTCTTTTAGGAACCACGGTGCTGTGGTTGTAAGGAAAAAGGGGGGTTGACCCGTGGATGTGTTCCTGGGGGGTCTTCTTTGCCTGTTTACTTCTTTTAGGAGCCTCGTGGCTGTGGCTGTAAGGAAAAAGAAGTTTGTGGAACTGTGGGATCTGTGTAGAATCATAGTTTCCTGTGATCCAAGTTTGTGTCACTTTGATAGCCTAGCTAGCTTCACTGTGCGCGTTCGGACTATCCAGCTCTAGTTGAGTTGGGGACGTCCTGACCCGGACCATCCAGCTCTAGTTGAGTTGGGGACGTCCTGACCCGGACCCTTCGGCTCTAGTTGAGCTGAAGGTCCACTGATTATTTAATTGTGGTAGGAGACTTAGCCTTGTGGCAGGGGACTTTGTTTCCTGGGGGAATTCAGGCAGGTATTGCTTGTTTTTCGCATCACGTGGTAGTGAGACTTATAAAGTGGGTTTTATAGGGGCACTACGGGAGTGAGGATAGACGTGGCCACATTCTTGTGGACTGCAGAGTAGAGAGAGGCTGACGGAACTCGGACCGGTGTCAGTTGTTTTCCGTGGCCGCTGGTAGTGAGACTTATGAAAGTCGTTCTCCGAGCGGGGACACTACGAGGTTGAGAAAGGTGACTTTGGAGTAAGCACATGTAGAAGGAAAGGGATTATTGTTGATTTTATTTGAACTGTAATGCATGCACTGTATTTCAATTGTATTGTTGTCTTGTCTGTTTTATTAGGAGTCTCATGAACTCCTGTGTCTGTCTCTAAGGATTTTTCCTTGCCTTTCATCTTTTCTAAACTTCCTATATTATTATACTATCCACTCCCATTTCTCTTGAAAGAGAAGTGATTGGTCACACACTTCTCACCTCGCTCCAATCCGTGTCTACCACCCCGGGTAGGCGGATTCAGTGACTAGTCTACGTTTTGGGAAGACGCACCTGAGAAAGTCCCACGATTCTCGGGTGGCAGTCGAGCATTGTAGACGTTCTTGTTCAGTTTTCCTTCTCTCTCCCTATATCTAGGACGCTGGTATAGGGGTAAAGGGATTATGGGACAGGATTTAAGCAAGCCCAGTAAGGGCTGGTTAGCATGTGATTTAGTCGAAGACAGAGAGGGTGAGGAAATGGTTAAAGGTGTTGAAAAGATTGCGAAAGTATGTAGAATTGCTGTACCGACATGTGGAAGATTGCAACCAGAAAGTTGGCGTAGGTTACTGACAGAAAAGAAAGGCAAACTTACAGATAATGGTTTATTAAAGACTGCTGAAGCATGGTATAGAGTAGCGAAGGCTATTCAGCTAGAAGGTTGGGTTGAGGAAGAGATAAATCACAAAGGTGTGAAATTGTTTGTGTATCATAATAATTGTGTTGCTGGGGTCTACCCTCAGCCAGCGCCCAAAACCGGCGCCCAGGGAATGTCTATCCCCAAGGTTCAGTCAGCCATAAGTGATAGCCAGCTGACTATGTTCCCCACTCCCAATCCTCCTAACACCCATCCCATTACCTCCCCTGTCTGCCCGGTCCTGAATTCTGATGGATCTTTCTTTTCCCCTTCCCCATCTTTGACATTCCCATCATCCTCATCCATCCCTACGCTACCTGCTATACCTTCCCCTAACATTTCATCTGCCATTCCTTCCCTACAATCCCTCTCCATTAATGATCCCCTCCCCTCTGCATCCGCCCAGCTAACCACCTCTTCCACCCTCACCCCGGCTCCTCCCTCTACACCCACCCCTACCAATCCCTCTCCGTCCCCTCCCATCTCCGCCCCAGTCCAATACCCCACCTCCTTTCCCTCCCCAGCCTGGCCCTACCCCTTCCCATATCCCATGGCCCTGCCCTATCCCGGATATCCACTACCCCTTCCCCAAGCCACTCCCCAGGTTCCGGTTATGCCCAGTCCGGCACAGGTTGCTCCAGGTGTGCCCACATCTAACATGGCCGCCACTCCTTCCCTTAACCCTAATGTAACACCTTTTCCGGCCACCAATATGGCGGCCCCCAGTTCGGCCCTTATGCCGGTAATTCCCGGTGACTACCTATCCCCAGGTTATGACTCGCTAGCCACCCCTGCATCTGGGGCTCGTTCCCAACCACCGATCCTTTCACCTCATGCGGGCCCTGCACCGCGCAAAAGAGCCAATATCATAGAATTCGATGATGACGAGATGGACAGGGTGTCCCATGTCTCATCGGAGCTTGCCGCGGGAGCCCCAACTCATCGTTCTATCGATGACCCCTTTGGCCACAAGGGTCGGGGAGAACAGGCCCCTCCTAAATATGTTGCTTTCAATCCCACTCAAGCTAGTGCTCTAATGAAATCACTCCCTGACCCAGAAAAACAGCCTATGCCCTTCTACCGAGGGATAGTTCAAATTCAAAAGACTTATTCCGCTGCATGGCGTGATCTACTGAGCATTTGTGCTATAAAAGCAGGGGATGCATATTGGCCAAGTATGGCCCGACACCTCAGTACAGATCTGCTCAGCAGTGATGTTGATTACCCCTCTGGAGTAACTTTTTGCACCCAATTAAGAGAATGGGCTAAGGACAAACTTGCGGATCAGGCTGCTGGCCTTACTGATGTTATTCAAGATAAAGGAGAATCAGTGGAAAGGTTTCATGCAAGACTGTATCAAATGTTCACAGATTTGGGGTTTGATCTTACAGACAAGATTCATTCACAAATGCTGTCAGGTGCGTTTGTCCAAGGTGTTAAAGACTCTATACGCAAGGGAATCATTGCTGCACGTCCTGAATACAAGGTTGTTCCCTTGGATACCCTGCTTTTAGTTGCTAGAGGTCTGGAATCTGTTCAGACCCCAAGAAGACCCAATCCAGCTCCACTCATGGTGGCCCGCGCTACCCCCATCACCTCTGGCACCAAGGGTGTCAAGTTAGAGGATGTAACTTGTTTTAATTGTGGGGCTCAGGGACACTACAGAAGTGACTGTCCGGAACCTAAAAAGGAACCTGGGGCACCCAGAAAGTTCTCTAAGCCTGCCCCAGGCCCCAAGACCGAGAAAAAGATTCCAATTATTGAAGAACCAGATGATTAGGAAACTGGCAAGCCTGTGTCTGTAACCCCTGTAATGGCAGCGTCTACAGGGGATAAGGGAGGGCCACTTGCCACAGTGACTTTGCCCATTGAGGACCATCCTACGACATTTCTAGTTGACACAGGTGCAGCCCGTAGTGTTCTACGAGAACAAGACCTGCCAGACCCATCCTTCCTGTCCAGTATTGATGTCTCTTGTGTTGGAGTGGATGGCCAGCCAAGACGTAGCCCTTTAACAACTCCACTACGAGTTGGCTCTAGCCTGCTTGCTCGCTTTGTAGTATCCTCCACATGCCCCATTAACCTGTTAGGTGCTGATGTTCTCTCACGCCTGCAAGCATCCATCACCTTTACCCCGGATGGGCAGGTAGAAATGTTTACACCTCTATCTGTATCAGACACTTCAGCCCTGTGCTCCTTGCCTCTGATGCTACATTTAGAAAAGCCCCATGAGGAAGCAGCAGAATTAAGGTCTAACTTCCCAGAGGAGTTAAAAACACAAGTGCCCGCCAAGTTATGGTCCTCAGGCCCAGAGGACATAGGTCACCTAAATGTTCCCCCTGTGGTGGTAAAACTTGTTTCAGGAGCTAAACTACCAAGAAAACCACAATATCCATTAAAACCAGCACAGTCTGCTGCAATTTCTGTCCACATCAAGGCACTCTTGGAGAAGGGTGCCCTTGTCAAATGTAAATCTGAATGCAACACCCCATTATTTCCTGTGAAAAAGAAAACTCCAAAGGGTGAGCCAGAAAAGTACAGGATGGTCCAGGATCTCCGTGCTGTTAATGAAGCTACCGTCCTGGACACCCCTCTTGTACCAAATCCTCATACTCTGCTCTCTGGAGTCCCACCATCTGCAAAATTCTTCACAGTTATTGACCTGGCCAATGCCTTTTTCAGTGTCCCACTGGACCCATCCTGTCAATACCTGTTTGCTTTCACTCATGAGATGCAGCAGTATACCTGGACTGTCATGCCCCAAGGGGCACAAAATTCTCCAAGTCAATTTGCAAAGGCCATGGGCACCATCCTTGACCCATGGCAAGCTGACCACCCAGAAGTTGTCCTGCTTCAGTATGTGGATGATCTACTGCTGTGTGGAGATGATATGCCCACTACTGAAAGGTGTTCACTTAGTCTTCTTTCCTATTTGGCAGAACAGGGATGTAAAGCTTCACTCATCAAGCTACAATTCTGTCAGTCTTCAGTGATCTTCCTTGGACATTGTCTATCTCAAGGTACCAGACATCTTACTCGGGACCGGGTGAGAGCTGTGCTGGACATTCCGCCTCCAAGGACTTCTAAGTCTCTTCATGCCTTCCTAGGCCTCATTTCCTACTGCAGAGCATGGATCCCAGAAGCCTCTCTGCTTATTCAACCTCTCTATGATGCTCTTAAGTCCGACCCCTTCGGTCTGACCAATGAAGCTCTGGACAATTTTAATGCCCTCAAACGTGCCATTGCTTCTGCTCCTGCCTTGGGCCTACCTGATTACTCCAAACCTTTCAAATTATTTGTCTCTGAAAGACAAGGCCATGCAACAGGAGTTCTCACCCAAACTAATGACCTAAGAGGCCGCCAGAGACCTATTGGATATTTCTCATGTCAACTGGACATTGTGGCCAGAGGGACTCCTTCCTGTCTCAGGGCTGTTTTTGCTGCGAGAGAACTCATAGAAAGAACCTCAGACCTGGTCCTTGGCCACCCTCTGGTTGTTTTGGCCCCTCATGACATCTCTGCCATCATCAACCAAGTCCAGCTCAAGCACGTGTCTCCAGCCAGACACCTGCGCTTACAGTGTCATCTTCTTTTGCCTGACAACATTTCCATCCAAAGATGTCAAGTGCTTAATCCGTCCACTCTTCTTCCACTCCCTGAGGGGGGTATCTATTATGGATTTATCACAGATGAAACCTACATCTACCTGCTCTGTGGATGTATCAAGAAAGTCATGCATCCACACTTGTCATTTCATGAAGATGAGACACCTCTTTGTGTAGGCCCGGATTACGCCTTCTGCACCATGTGGTACAAACCGAACATTACTCCTGAACCTTGCTATGAAGATGAGCTTTACCACCGGACCGATGTAAAGCTCACTGCACAAGACTTCTATTGTGACTCTGAAGGCAATAGCATGGTCTTGATCCAGCTACCTCAACAACTTAACTACCTTTACCGTCATTGGGATACTGCTATCCCACATATTCCTGTTACCAAGTTGAAGACAAGGTCATGGAATGATCTTGGGCCCATGGCAAAACTATGGGCCACCATGAATGAAGAACAGCTACAGGAAAATGGTATTGTCAAATACCCAACAACTGACCTTCTAGAAGCATGGCCACGCCACTTCCTGGAAAAGGAATTTCAAGATCTGGTCATAAAGCATGATTATGACCCAGAAACACCTCATGACTGTTTTGAACAGATGAAAATGGAAACAGTGCACTTACCAACTGTGCATGAGAACCCATTACCAGATCCGGATTTTACCCTGTTTGTGGACGGATCGAGATATGCCGATGAAGGAGGAACATATCACACAGGATATGCCGTAACCACAACAGATGAAGTTATTAAATCATCATCCTTACCGCCAACAATGTCTGCACAAGAAGCTGAATTACAGGCTCTGACTTCAGCATGCAAAATTTCCGAAGGAAAACGTGCCAACATCTATACAGATTCAAGATATGCTCTGGGTGTGGCACATGACTTCGGCCTAATTTGGAAGACTAGAGGATTTCTTACCACCGCCGGTACACCAGTCAAACACAGCACTGCAATCAAGGAGCTAATGGATGCCCTCCTACTCCCCAAAGAAGTGGCCGTTTTGAAAGTTAAGGCCCACGGGAAATTGGATACAGATGAAGCAAGGGGCAACCATTTGGCTGATCAAGCTGCTAAGTTAGCGGCCAGGGATCTGCAGGAAGTGGATGAAGAAGTGTCCGGACAAGAAGAAGAAGTCCCTATTTTTGCTCTGCAAACTCTTCCTACTGATTTGCGAATTTTACAAGAACAGCAAGCTGCAGTCACTCCTGAAGAAATCCAGAAATGGAAAAAGAAAGGAGCTGTCCAAAAGGACGGAATATATTACAACAACTTCAAATTTTGTCTTCCCAGAAATTTATACCCAGCAGTGGTCCAATGGGCACATGGGCCTGCACACCTGTCAAAAGAACTGATGGCCGCCCTCATACAGAAGTATTATGAAGCACCCGGAATCACAACATTGATAAGCAACTTCTGCAAAGCCTGTGTTATTTGTGCAAAATGCAATCCGGGAAGACCAGTCAAGGTGCCTGCAAAGAACCTGGCAAAGCCCATGTACCCCTTCCAACGAATTCAAATTGACCACATCCAAATGCCCAAGAGTGGGCCCCATGAATATGCACTAGTCATAGTGGACATGTTCTCAGGATGGCCAGAGGCATACCCAGTGGCCAATATCACTGCAAAAACAACCGCAAAGCGCCTACTTACAGATATTGTATGTAGATTCGGACTCCCAGAAGTCATTGAGAGTGATCAAGGCCCAGCCTTTACAGCAACTGTGACTAAAGAAATTTGGACTGCTCTAGGGGTGACTCTAGCCTTCCACACCCCTTACCACCCACAAAGTAGTGGTAAAGTGGAGCGCATGAATGGCACTCTAAAAACCAGAATGTTAAAAATGTCACAAGAAACAAAGATGCCCTGGCCAGAAAGCCTACCAATAGCTCTATTTAGTGTTAGGCACACACCTAGAGGGAAGCATTCACTGTCCCCATATGAGGTTCTATTTGGGACAGCACCCAGACTAGGTTGTTATTATCCGCAGCAGTTGCAACTCCAATCAGATGTTTTAGTAGACTATGTAACTGAACTTGCAAATGTCCTAAACAAAATACATGCCCAAGTTTTCTCTTCAATTCCAGATCCCGAATTGGATACAGGTTCCCATAACCTACTCCCCGGAGATTGGGTTCTGGTTAAGAAGTTTGTGCGGAAAAATACCCTAGAACCGAGATTTGACGGTCCATTCCAAGTTCTCCTGATTACCGCAACCTCCGTCAAATTGGCCGGTAGACCAAATTGGATCCACGCTTCCCACTGCAAGAAATCTCCTGCCCCAGAGGAAGCGAATATCGCACAAACATGTATCTCTGGTACATCTTCTCCTTAATTAGCCTTATGAAGGCCCAGCAAGTAGCCATTACCAAAGATATTAGTGGGTACACCTTCTGGTATAATTCATCATGCACCCAGGTGGCTACTTATACCTTTGACTACTGTGATATTGTAGAATGCCCATTTCCCACACCACAAATCCAGAGCATCTATAGAGATATCCCTCATTCGAAAGACCCATATGTTTGTGTAGTTGACAAGCAATGGGGGCACAATTGTGACCATTGGGGGGCGGCGGGGTGGAATGCCGGACCTGCCTGGGGTTACAAACCAAAAAGTGCCGTAGCTAAAGTAGATGATCATGGTAGATCGCTTCTCCAGAGAATGACTTTAAGAAAGCCTGGGGGGAGCACACCAATGAAATTAATCCTTAACATTGAGCACCCAAGCCCAACAGATGCAGACCAGTATGTGATGGGAATGTATTGGAAAAGGGGTTCCTACCAGAAATTAGGGCATTTCTACCTCAAAGATATGTGCAACTCTTCTGAGTGGCAAGGGGCCACCCATATGGTCCCTAACCCATTAAAACCTCATATCCAGACCTTTCAGGACATGATGGCCATTGCTAACCCCACTTTTGAAGATACCATGGCCGCTGAAACAGGTTTTAATGATGTAAATTTATGGTTAGAATGGATGAAATATAATGCTAATAAGCATAATAGAACCGCATGTTATGTGTGTGGCGGTGCCCGGCCTCACCTGGGTACCGTACCTTTAATCCTACCCGTAGATATAGAAGAATGTGTTTTAAGCCTTTTTGCCTATCACTATAATTTTAACAGGTCCATATGTATTGCATGGACAAAGGAGTATCCTCTTCTAGCCAAAGACGTCAAACCCCCTGATGGTATTACCGTATATAAAGGTAATTACACTTGCTATGCCATGTACGATGGTATTGGTAAATTTGTAGGTAACTTTTCCAAAGGTTATTGTGCTACATACAGAACTGTCCCTGTACGCTTGCTGCAACATCACACTAGGTCACTAGGAGACATTTACTGGTTGTGTGGGGATTTACAGCTAAGATCCAGAATGGACACGGAATGGTGGGGGGAGTGTACTTTGACTAAGGCCATTATGCCTATACACATTATTTCTGACACACACCTCAACACCCATGAGTCCAGCCACACTAAGGTTAAACGTGACGCCCCAGTGAAAGGAAGTTTTGATCCTCATGTGTATATCGATGCCATTGGAGTGCCCAGGGGGGTACCCAATGAGTTTAAAGCAAGGGATGAAGTTGCCGCAGGATTTGAATCAATTTTTACCATAGTTACCGCAAACAAGAATTTAAATTGGATAAATTACATTTATTATAACCAACAGCGTTTTGTTAATTACACCAGAGACGCCCTCCAGGGGTTGGCCGAACAGTTGCAGGCCACATCCCAAATGACTTTCCAGAATAGAATGGCCCTGGATATGATCTTAGCCGAAAAAGGAGGGGTTTGTAAAATTTTGCCCGACACCATGACATGTTGTACCTACATCCCAGAAAACACAGGCCCTAATGGTAAAGTCACACTAGCCATAGAAAAATTAAATGACCTGTCTGAAGAGTTAAAAAGGAATTCTGGGATAAAAGATCCCTGGGAAAGATGGTTTGGTTGGATGACAGGATGGCAAAAGGCTTTAATGCAGATTTGTATGGCTATACTAATTTTTCTTTTTATTTTTGCTCTTCTCTTTTGTTGTGTCCTCCCATGTCTGAGAAAATCCCTCATGAAGACTGTTGACCAAGCAGCACCCACTTTGACCCATCTCGAAGTTGACGACCAAGAATTCCAAGACATCAACTCACCCTGTCTGCCGCTGCAAATTATCCCTTTTGTTGATAAAGTGCAGGAATTCTAGGAAGGGACTAGATTAGGGACAGCATCTGTCAGTGAATGGTAAAGGCCCCGTGTGGAGAAGTGGTGGGTTAGCTGCCATGGGATACCCGTGGGTGTGAAGTGTTCGAGAGCCATACTGATGGATGAGTTAGCCTATTAGGGTCAGCTCTAGGGACAGACTTGCACTTTGCATTAACACCTAGCTAGCGGCCACGGGGTTTCTGTGCCTTTGGGTTAACACATCTTCTGATACTAACATAATAAAGTTTTTATCTCTTAGAATCTAACATTTCATAGGGGGGACTGATGTGGAATTATTAAAAATTATTATTGTACTTATATTGAATTATTGTACTAACTCCATTTTAACCTTATATTGTGACAATCCTCCATTTTGTCCTCCTAACTTGACTTCTTCAAATCCTCCATTTTGTCCTCATGACTTAACTTGTTCATTTTAAAACTACCTTACGTGACTGAACTTCTCAACCCAATTAATACAGTAGGCAAAGACTGTGTTTTCCTGCAAGGACAAATACCAGGAGGTGCTGGTTACTCCTTAAGACTTGCCGGCTACTCCTTAGAATTTGTAAGATAGTATAGTTTGAAGGCCACAGAACACAGTAGTAATGAAATGTTCTATTCATAAGAGACCTTGCACCTGGACATAAAGCCTGATATCATTGACCGTGTAAAATGACGTTTAGGACCCCCTTGTCCCCCACCCGTGTCCAGAACAATCCCACCTCTGATGGGTGGGCACGGGACTAACCTCTTAATTTTACGAACCAATAGGTAAGACACTAACACCGACACTTAACAATTAATCCAATTGATGATGTTTATTTGCTGATATTCTAATAATCAATGATGACGTAAAATGCCTCTTAAAAGGGCCTGCACGCCCGCTTTTGACTTCACTTGCCAATAAACTTTCTCGAAGTTATTTTAACCTGAACCTCGTGTGTCAGACTTAATTACTTCAGCGTATATACGCAATTTAATTTTATTGATTTGGACAGGAACAGATAGACTTTGAACATTTTGGTTTACTCTCAAAAAGTACCATAACAACTGTACCTCTAATCCTGCCAGTAGATGTAGAGGAATGTGTTTTAAGCCTTTTTGCCTATCACTATAATTTTAACAGGTCCATATGTATTGCATGGACAAAGGAGTATCCTCTCCTAACCAAGGATGTCAAACCCCCAGATGGTATTACCGTGTATAAAGGTAATTACACTTGTTATGCTAATTATGATGGAATTGGTAAATTCTTGGGTAACTTCTCTAAGGGGTATTGTGCTACCTACAGAAATGTCTCTATGAACTTGTTGCAGTTTCACACCAGGTCATTAGGGGATATTTACTGGTTGTGTGGGGATTTACAATTAAGATCCGGAATGGACAAAGAGTGGTGGGGGGAGTGTACTCTGGCTAAAGCCATTATGCCTATACATATCATCTCTGACACACACCTCGTCACCCATGAGTCCAGGCACACTAAGGTTAAGCGTGACGCCCCAGTGAAAGGAAGTTTTGATCCTCATGTGTATATTGATGCCATTGGAGTGCCTAGGGGGGTGCCCAATGAGTTTAAAGCAAGAGATGAAGTTGCTGCAGGATTTGAATCACTTTTTGCCATAGTTACCACAAACAAGAATTTAAATTGGATAAATTACATTTATTATAATCAACAGCGTTTTGTTAATTATACCAGAGACGCCCTCCAGGGGTTGGCCGAACAGTTGCAGGCCACATCCCAAATGGCTTTCCAGAATAGAATGGCCCTAGACATGATCCTAGCCGAAAAAGGAGGGGTTTGTAAAATTTTGCCCGACACCATGACATGTTGTACCTATATCCCGGAAAACACAGGCCCTAATGGTAAAGTTACATTAGCCATTGAGAAATTAAATGACCTGTCTGAAGAGTTAAAAAGGAATTCTGGGATAAAAGATCCCTGGGAAAGATGGTTTGGTTGGATGACAGGATGGCAAAAGGCTTTAATGCATATTGGTATGGCTATACTAATTTTTCTTTTTATCTTTGCTCTTCTCTTTTGTTGTATCCTCCCATGTCTGAGAAAGTCCCTCATGAAGACTGTTGACCAAGCGGCACCCACTTTCACTCATCTCGAAGTTGATGACCAAGATTTCCAAGACATCAACTCACCCTGTCTGCCGCTGCAAACAATCCCTTTTGTTGATAAAGTGCAGGAATTCTAGGAAGGGACTAGCTTAGGGACAGCATCTGTCAGTGAATGGTAAAGGCCCCGTGTGGAGAAGTGGTGGGTTAGCTGCCATGGGACACCCATGGGTGTGAAGTGTTCGAGAGCCATACTGACGGATGAGTTAGCCTATCAGGGTCAGATCTAGGGACAGTCTTGCACTTTGCATTAACACCTAGCTAGCGGCCACGGGGTTTCTGTGCCTTTGGGTTAACACGTCTTCCTTGTACTAACTTAATAAAGTTTTTATCTCTTAGAATCTAACATTTCATAGGGGGGACTGATGTGGGATTATTAAAAATCTTTATTGTACTTGTATTGAATTATTGCACTAACTCCATTTTAACTTTATACTGTGACAATCCTCCATTTTGTCCTCCTAACCTGACTTCTTCAATCCTCCATTTTGTCCTCATAACCTAACTTGTTCATTTTAAAACTACCTTACATGACAGAATTTCCCAGCACATCTAACACAATAGACAAAGACTGTATTTTCTATAAAGACATGATTAACACAGGAATTGCTGACTTTTCCTTAACTTGCAACATAGTATAATTTGAAGGCCATGAGAACACAGTAGTAATGAAATGTTCTATTCATAAGAGACCTTGCACCTGGCCACGAGGCCTGAGATCACCGACCGTGTAAAATGACGCTCAAGACCCCCTTGTCCCCACCCGTGTCTAGAACAATCCCACCTCTTGGTGGGTGGGCACGGGACTAACCACTTAGTTTTTGAGCCAATTAATAATATTGATAGGAGGACACTAATCCCGACACTTAACAATTAATCCAATTAATGATGTTTATTTGCTGATATTCTAATAATCAATGATGACGCAAAATGCCTCTTAAAAGGGCCTGCGCGCCCGCTTTTTAATCACTTGCCAATAAATTTTCTCGAAGTTATTTTAACCTGAACCTTGTGTGTCAGACTTAATTACTTCAGCGTATATACGCAATTCAATTTTATTGATTTGGACAGGAACAGATAGACATTTAAACATTTTGGTTTACTGCTAAAAAGTACCATAACAACTCCAGTCTGTCACACCCAGCTCATCTCAGTTATGAACCAATCAAGAGGTAGAGACATAACAACAATTGCATATTAAACCCTCACATGTGTCCCCCGCCCCGCTCCCCCCACATATAGGTACATGCTGATTCATGTGTAATTAGGTGATATGAAGTAATATATAATAACAATAAAGGAATAAAAATAATAATAATAAATAGAATAAAATAAAATAAATTTTCTCCCCTTTCCTTCCCTTTGCCCTTTCTCTTCTCCCGCCTTAAATTATATACATATAAGGACACATCGACTTGACTGTGTAGAAGCCAGGAATCTCGGTGTGCAGTTCAGGGCACGAGTCAATGTGATGGATGTCTGCGCCCTCGCCCAAAGGATCCAACCCCCCAAAACAAGCGAGCCCAGGTCCCTGAAGGGAAGCTTCCTCCAAGGTGAGAAAGGTGGCAGGGCAGCCGCAGAGAGAGTCACCCGAAGAAGCCTGCAGGGCCATGCCCCGAGTCCACAAACCCCCCCACTCCCCACCCAAATGCGGCTCACCATACCTGTAGGCGTGCGCTGTCCCATCAAGGCCCAAACAAACTGTGGGGGTAGGTGGCAACAGCTCCAGGTAAGGTCCGGGAAACAGGTCGGTGGGACACCCAGGTTAGGGCCCTGGGGTGCCGGCTCCCATCCCGGCAGATCGATGTTCACTCTTCAGGGGACGCCGGATTCCTGCGCCGTATTGCAGGCTGAGCGGAGGGGGAGCGGGCTTCTCTCTGCCGGGGTACTCTTTGCGGTCTCGACATAGGGGCCGTAGGTCCCAGGATCCAGTTGGGAACGACAGGAGTTGGGAGGCCCAGGTCATCCATGAACCTCGGGACATCTTCAGGCCAGCGGATAGATATCCAGTTGTTGCGGTGCCTAGTCAGCAAAGCGAAGGGGAACCCCCACTTGTAGGTTATGTTGTTTTCTCTTAGCGCGGCTGTCACAGGGCGGAGGGCCCGCCAGGCCTCTAGCGTGAGTGGGGACAGGTCGTTGTATAGGGCAACCTGCGCCCCTCTATAGGGCCACGTCGGTCTATCCCTGGCCTTCTTCATAATGTTATCTTTAATGGGGAAGGAATGTAGGCAGCATATGAGATCCCTCGGTCCGTCTTCCAGGGATCTGGGTCTCGCAATTCTATGTGCCCTCTCGAACTCTATATGCTCCGGCGATGTTGGTTGCAGGATAGTCTGGAAGAGCTCGGTGAGTATGTCCACCACATTCTCATCCGTACCCTCAGCCTCAGGCACCCCCCGGATGCGAATATTACACCTCCGACCTCTATTGTCCAGGTCCTCGAGGTGTCTCCTCGTTGATAGGAGCATAGAGCCTTGGCGGGCTATTGCCGTGTCGGCAGACGTTTGTCGTGCCGTGAGGGCCTCAGTTGCCTCCTCCGTTCGTGCAATACGGCCTGCATGTGACGTGACTTCAGAGCGGATCCCCGCTATTTCAGCCCTGAGGGTGTCCTGGATGGCAGAGGTGAGGGACTTCAGGTCGTCCTTTGTGGCCATAGATGCGGTCAGGCTCTCCAGCCTATCCTCAATCCTCTCAAGGGCGGTGCCGCCCGACCCTGGCGGGGTAGTCGGCGCCATTTTGGGGCTTCCCGTCTCTCCGCTAGCCCCCGGTTGCGGATGCAGGTACCCGTCCAGGGGGCCCTGCTGGAGGTTCCTGGGGGTCTGGGGTTGCTCCGGGCGCTTAGTGCGACCCATTTAGCTAAGTAAGATGCTTAGAAGGCGGCTTGTCAGGGTCCGGTGGAGCGGAGCTATCCCTCTATGCGGCCATCTTGGTCAGAACCGTAACCACGCCCCCGAAAGAGCGATTACTGTGGTCTGCACAGTAATCCCCTACTCGATCACCATGGACTTTAACCCCACAGATGGGAAAAAAAGTTTTAAGTAAATATTTTTTCTGCAGCATAGCTAGATCCCAGTTTGTCAGTGATAATGAGATGGAGCAAAACAGGCATAACATTTTGGGAAGTAGCATCATTTTCACAGCATAGATACAGTATTACCACTACTGCAAGAGTAGATCTTGCAGGTTGGTAATTATTGGCCTATAATCCGTTCCCACCACAGAGTGATACAAACACCCAGAGAGGCAACCCTGTCTGATTGCCATAAAAAATGGAAGTTTGCTTCTAAATGTTGTACCCGGGAACTTTAAAAGTGTCAGCCTGGACTGGAGACTGGCCTCACACTTAGAATGGTTGATCTTACATTCGAAAGAGGCCCGAAATTCCGCTAATTCTCTACACATATTAAGTAGAAAGACTGCCGTGAAGGACAGCAAAAGCAAAATGTCATCCGCAAATAAGCAGAGTTTGTACTTCTCTGCCCTCATTGACACCCCCTAATATTGTTACAAGCTCTAACTTTACAGGCCAATGGCTCAATATCCAGGGTGAACAGAATGGGCTGGTTCATTTGCAGTGAAAAAGTCATTGTGTGGGTTTCAGTGATTCATAATATGTTTGTGAATCTTTTCTTCTATAGTAAGTCAGTCTGTCATCAGTCTCATATGACCAGGGCTTGACCAGGTTAACAAGATTTTATTTAAAACACCAGCATTGTTGGGGACGTGGCTTGGCTAAACACCATGGGTGAAATAAGGCACCCCAGCCTCCGGGTGCAAAATGACTATATGCTATTTAAGAATTCCTAAAGAATCCAAATTGTGCTAAGACCTCCCAAAGATAGCTCGGTTCACTCAGTCAAAAGTCTTCACAGCATCCAGAGAAAGCAAAAAGGTGGGTGAGCCTGAGGCCATGACTGAGTGGACCATATCCACCGTCCTAACATCTTGATGTGCATAAAAATAAGGCATATGGGGCAGTAGTTTTGACACAGCACATAATCTTTTTCTTCTTTAGAGAGCACAACTATGAGTGTTTCGAACATCACTTTAAAAGTTTTTTTACTGACCCTGGAGAAAACAATTGTATAGGGAGGTGAGATGCAGTAGAAATATCTCCTTGAACTTCTTTCAGTGTGAAACAGAGAAGCCATCAGGCCCTCCTCCAGGAGGATCTACTGGTTAAGTGCCTTCAGATCCTCATCAGAGATTAAAGGCACAGCACACTGCATAAGATGTTGTCGGAGTCCTTATCAAAGTCCTCATATAAAGTGGGAACATTTTTGGTTGGTCCATTGCGCTGCCTGAAGGACCTGCGGAGACAGCAAAAGGTTCAGTTGATCCCTCATGTCCACCATGTAGAGCAATTCCACAGTATAATTTGCTTGGGAGTCCATTCCAAGGAACACAATCTTTCAGTCAGGTCATGCTTTAAATTGGTTATGCTGACTTTTTCCTAGTCACAATAGCAATGAGGTGACCCATTGCTGCTTTAACCCCTTAAGGACACATGACATGTGTGATATGTCATGACTCCCTTTTATTCCAGAAGCCTGGTCCTTAAGGGGTTAAGGGCATCCCACATATCATCTAATTGGTTGACAAGTAGGAGCGTAATCAGAAAAGACGGTCAGTGCAGAGGAGGGAGTCATTAGTCTCCAGGTACGGTTTCTAAAACAGTAGGCCAAACCTGACATCTCCATTATCAGGTTGTCAAACCAACTGATGGCACGGATGTAAATGTGGTCCATCTTGAACATTAAGTCTTGCGTACAAAAAATCTAGTCAAGTCTGGAGAACATGTCATTGGAGCGGTATAGAAGGTATAGTCCATTACCAGGCTCTCGATTTATGCAGCCAGACCCTCAAGCCCAGACTTCAGATCTGCTTGGGGATCTTCTTTCATGGAGTGGATCAAATGGCCATCTTGGTGTTTAGCCAAGCCACGTCCCCAACAATGCTGGTGTTTTAAATAAAATCTTGTTAACCTGGTCAAGCCCTGGTCATCTGAGACTGATGACAGACTGACTTACTATAGAAGAAAAGATTCACAAACATATTATGACTCACTGAAACCCACACAATGACTTTTTCACTGCAAATGAACCAACACAGGCACACCAGAAGGGACTGGGCCGACCAAAGTGGTTAATGTGCTTGAGGCATCTTTTAAAATATGGGAATAGTTTACAAAATACAGTTATTCAGCACATTATGTGTATGTTGTGATATGAGTTCACCATCTACTGTATTAGATAATTAAAGGGATACTGTAGGCACCCAGACCACTTCAGCTCATTGAAGTGGTCTCGGTAATGTGTCCCTATTGCCCTTAGTGCTGCAATGTTAAACATTGCAGTCCCAGAAAATGTGCAATGTTTACATTGTAGCACTAAGTCAGCCTCTAGTGGCTGTCTTCCAGATCTGCATGAGGACCTCCAGTGTCAGATTTTCCCCATAGAAGAGCATTGATTCAATGGTTTCCTATGGGGAGGTGGGGAGGTCTAATACGCGAGCAGCTTTGACCCAGTGTCGATTGATATCGGCGGTGGGATCAGGTAAGTAAATAAAGGGTTTTTAACCCTTTATTCAATGCAGGGGGGTGGTGATAGTATTCCTGGCACTTATAGTATCCCTTTAAAGGGATACTATAAGTCAAAAACAAATAGTGCTCATTATCATTACCATGTACTTTTAATCTGAGATGTCCAAAAAGATACTGTTGACACAAAGCAAAGGTAGTTTAGCTGTAACACTTTAAGAATTAGAACATTATTTTCAAAAAAATTATACTTTTGTATAATTATACTAATGATGTAGTTGCCTATAGTGTGTTTTATACATAGGTGCTCAGATTATTTTAATCAATATATGTACAATTTTTCTATTAGAGTATTTATGTCATATCTAGTTCTATTTCTGCTGACAGACAATGGCCATACATGCTTTTAACCTAGCATCCACCTAAAATATGTCCCAGAATGCTTTGCTATCTTAATATCTAATTCATGAGCAGATGACTTGCATATATATTAGGTAGCAATATGCAATGTCAATCTGCCGTTGCTAAGGCCAGTAAGGTTTTGTCATGTATAAATTGGGGCATAAATTCTCGAGATGAAAATATAATTTTGCCTCTTTATAAATCGCTGGTAAGTCCACACCTTGAATATGCTGTGCAATTTTGGGCACCTGTTCTAAAGAAGGATATCATGGCACTAGAAAAAGTGCAGAGACGAGCTACAAAATTGATAAAAGGAATGGAGCATTTTAGTTATGAAGAAAGGTTAAAAAATGTAAATCTCTTCAGTTTGGAAAAACGGCGCCTTAGAGGGGATATGATAACATTATACAAATATATTCGGGGCCAGTACAAACCATTATCTGGAAATCTATTCATAAACAGGGCTATACATAGGACACGAGGTCACACATTTAGGCTTGAAGAAAGGAGATTTCATCTAAGGCAAAGAAAAGGTTTTTTTACAGTAAGAGCAATAAGGATATGGAATTCATTGCCGGAAGAGGTGGTTTTGTCAGAGTCTATACAGATGTTTAAATTGCAATTGGATAAATACTTGCAAAAACATAACATACAGGGATACAATTTCTAATTAGTGGGGTAATAGCTGCTTGATCCAAGGAGACATCTGACTGCTATTTTGGGGTCAAGAATGATTTTTTTCCTAGTTTGTTGCAAGATTGGAAGCGCTTCAGACTGGGTTTTTTGCCTTCTTTTGGATCAACAGCAAAAGCAAATGTGCGGAAGGCTGAACTTGACGGACGCAAGTCTCTTTTCAGCTATGTAACTATGTAACTATATTAAGCTTAACAGAGTCCCTTTAAAGACCAAACTAAAAGTGGGCTACTTACAGAAGTCACAAAGTTTGAGGCAGTTGTTGTTACAGTTGCAGTAGCTGAAGAGGAAGAGAGTCTCAATCCTTTGGCAAAGAATGTCCACATCATGCCATTGCAAGCAAATACTAGAAAGATGCAGCTAACACGAAGTAGCAGGTGGACCTGCAACACAAGGAATATACAATTAATTCAACAGTCTTGCAACATAGTTACACAGTTATCAATATCTTTCATTTTATACATGGAAAAATAAATATCAGACCCCACAGATCTGAATGAGAGGTTCCATATTTGTGGATTCTGCTTGAGGGGAAGTTATGTTAGCCAAGAAGGATCGGGCTGAGGGAAGAACTTGGACTTGGCAATGGAAGAAAGATAAAATGTTAAACTCTTTGGCGGGAGAACCACCACAAAAAGGTTTACAAAAAAAATCCAAACAGTTTTTTTGGTTTGAGTAACTCAAGTCAGCATATTTGCCACTCTAAATGAACCTGTGTTGCACTTTGAATTTAAGGCCAACGTAGTCAAACAGGAAGCATAGCTGGCTTAGAGAATTTTTCCAGTTTTGCAATTTTCAACTCTCGGTCTAGTAAAAAACCCTGGTAGTCTATTTTTCTAAGATTAGGACAACTAACAGACAACTTTTTTTTTTTTTGGCATTCTTTATTTTTCATCTTGTACCAACATGTCAAGTAATACATTGTGCGCAACAGCATAAAATTAACAAGCAGTATCACAGGAGACATCGTCAAACATTTAGTGCTTATAGGGCAAGTAGCTGTTGGAGCTTTTAGTTAGATATTTGGTTGTACACAATTTCTAGAATAAACAGTGTCGCTGTAAATTTCTAGTTTTTTATTTTTTTAATTTTAAAAAATTAAATTATTTTATATTTTTGCTGGGCATAAGATTGGTACATACAAGCCTGAGGTACCCCGACGGCCATCCTCGAGCATCATATTATGCTTTACAAGTGGGATATTAGAGCAAACGTGCACAATTTTATATTATATTAGAATCAGGCTTAACCGGGAGAACATACTAAACATACATGTCTGAGCTGACTGGCTACGGCATCCAAAATCCCTAAACATGGTTTTACTTTAGGAGGCATGTGGATTAAGCTTGTGTTGTATGAGAAAAATATAGTGGAGCTCAGGCTAGGTACAGGATAATAACATGCATGGCTATCTTTTGGTGTAGGCAAGCTTAGTAGGTATCTAATGCAAGCTGTCAGGCACGTCTAGGCTAACAGGAGTCATCATGTCAGCAAGAACAGTCTGAGCTCCAGCAAACAAATTTAAAGATTGCTCCCTGAACTCACAGCTAGCAAGCCTTATGCTGAGGTAGCACCCCCTACTTATACCCTTTGTGTCACTATAACCCACTCCCTCTAGCACGTAAGCTCATTGAGCAGGGCCCTCAACCCCTCTGTTCCTGTGCGTCCATTTGTCTGGTTACAATTAAGTGTCTGTTAGTCCACCCATTGTACAGCGCTACGTTATTTGCTGGTACTATATAAATAATAATCATGAAACATTAAGTAATTGGTATCTGGACGTGCGTGAGTTATGCAGTTTAGGTGAAAATCACTGGACATTGAATCAGTAGATTGTGGCTGCACTCAGCTATGTGTGTGAACAAACCATTGAGTAACAAACCGCTTAAAAAAATTGTATGCCCAGAAAACATAGGAGGCCGGTATATGTGAGACATTGCTAAACCACCTTATATTAAATTACTAGGGGCTATATGAACCAGGATAGCCATAACCACAAGCGGGTGGGTCCCGTAGTGTACGTGATGGACCTGCCCAAGGAGGCATGGGAACAGTCAGCCTATGCCCACAACTGAAAAACAGAGGGCAGACAGGTAGCATCCGAGAGGATTTCTAGTTTCAGTGTTTAAATGCTTTATTCTGATAATGCACTCAGAAGTCTATAAATTTGAAACAGACAGTAAATTTTTACAATAATGTTAATACCCTATATGCCAACTATCACCAGATATGGTGCTTTTATAGATTTTTAGACCACTCAAAACGCTTTTTATTACTATCCATGCCACCAGGGGATTTTTTTCACATAAGACATATTCTGTACCATTGCCTAGGTTGTCATTCACACGAGATAGATAGAAAGAAGGGAGGCAACGCACAAGAGATTAACTTTTGATTTATAGAAATCAAGAGTGTGTGTATTTTATTTTTATTCTGACCTTACTGACCACTGCACAAGGTGTAAATCATTCATTTAAAACAAACAGGCAAAGACTGTATGATCACATCAAAATACACAAAACCTATACAGTAACCACTCCTTCAAGTCACAGCAGCAAAATCATCAGAGTCCCATTAACAGTAACATACCCAGTCACAGATTCCTCCTGCCCCCCCTGCTGCAGATTCACATATATCCCGCAGATAATCTGCCCCTAGGGCAAGTTTGGCCAAACATGCTGACAGTGCCCCCAAGAGCCCGGCCACTGCACTGCACCCCCAGCTGGACAGCATCGAACCGAAAGTGCACTCGCTTCCTGTTTCTGTCATGTGATCATATCATGTGACCAAAGAAATCCAGGACTAACGCCTGTGTAGCTAAGGTGCTTCGGGTGCCATCTTGGATGTGGGCATGCGCGAACTACGCTTGTAAACGCTTGATCGTCCGTTTAACTTGATCACTCCTTCCCGAGCAAGGTAACACATCAAAATTATTGTAAATGATTAGGCAGCTCTCATGTAAGGGTGTTTAAAGTAACGTTGAAGAGAAAAGTACAACAAGCAGCAGCATATGATGTGTGTAATAATTGTTCAAATCAATAAAACCGTAATCAGAAGTCAAACCATTCTCTGTCATAGGAAATAAAAGCAGGTATAATTAGGGGAAAGAACAACCCTTACATGTGATTTAATTACCAAATTGCAGTAGGATATATTTTATATTATTATTATTATTATTACTGGTATTTATAAAGCGCCAACATATCACGCAGCGCTGTACAATTAGGGGAGAAGTACAATATACACAAATACAAGAGGTAAAAATGGCCTGGTCAATGAAGCTCTTTTATACAACGTGTTTAGTAAGTGGTACTTTGTCCCTGTTCGCTTAAAGAAGAGATATATTATTACATTAGTTGTGGTTGACATGTGTGAACATTATTATAGTTTTCTGTGACACTTTATGGTTGCTAGTGTCAGGCTTAAAGGACCACTATAGGCACCCAGACCACTTCAGCTCAATGAAGTGGTCTGGGTGCCAGGTCCCTCTAGTTTTAACCCTGCAGCTGAAAACATAGCAGTGTCAGAGAAACTGCTGTTTCACTGAGCGTTAATGCAGCCTCTAGTGGCTGTCTCACTGGCAGCCACTAGAGGCCGCTTCCTCGATTCTCACTGTGAAAATCACAGATAGAAAATGCTGACGTCCATAGGAAAGCATTGAGTAATGCTTTCTTATGGGCGTTTTTTAATGCGCATGCGCATTCGGCTCCACTCAGGAGCCAACGTCGGAGGGGGAGGCGAGGTCACCAGCGTCGAGGGAGCCTGGCACTGGATAAAGGTAAGTGGCTGAAGGGGTTTCAACCCCTACAGCCCGGTGGGGGGGGACCTAAGGACTACATAGTGCCAGGAAAACAAGTTTTTTTCCTGGCACTATATTGGTCCTTTAACATTAGAAATTTATTACCTAAGCTATTGGGCACTCCCGTGCCCCCTAAAATGGGGTCCCAGTGAGCTTTAGGGTTAGCGAGAGTGCTACAGCGTCCAGAGTTCGGAAATTATAAGGCCCATCAATGTAATGATGGGAGTTATAATCCATAGCATCAGCAGTGCAGATCTCTAACTGTAATCTCTAACCTGTCAATAATGTAGATTGTAACTTTAGTCGTTCTGCGCAAAATGATGCATATTTAACCACCCCGAAGGCCGGCTGACATGGATTATATAGAAGTATGGAATTTAAGCTTTATCCACACATTTAGGGCAGCATGGTAGTGCAGAATCATGTAGAAATTATTTGAATTGTAAAATTTCATTTACTTTTATTTTCAGGTGCACAGAATTTGGTTCTGCTGAATTCTTTGTCATTAATCCCCTATATATGGCGGTGACCGAAAACGTATCAAGCTGTTCCCTAAGTGCAATGTGGGATTGGTCACATTGGTCCCCTTCTGGAACCCCTCCTGCTGTGTCTTTGCTAGATGCAGCTGCAGACCTCCTTGTGCTTGAGAGGAATTTTTCTGGTGCTCTGGAACTATGTGAGCGAGGTTTGCAAATACTAACAGTGGAGCCTAAAGATAATAAGTGAGTATCCATAGGTTTCCGTCAACTGTATAAAACAAAACAAATCCTGTATGCATCTGCTTTGAGATTGTTTTGTTGCAAGAAAGTTATTTGCACTGTTTCTATTTTTTTGTCAAACCCTTTTCAAGTGCATACCATACACACGTATGGATAATGAGAGTTAGATTTCCTCACTATTGCAATTTAAATGGGGGTGGCTTTTGGGCCATGCAAGTTAATGATTCCTGGGCTGGAGAAACTTCACATCCCAGCATCACTATAGGGCGCGCGAGGGAGGGGCGCAGGCACAACATATGTAGACCAGAGCTCCCTTTTCACCCGTCTCTCCCGGACCCTGTACATTTTGGCAGAGTACGCAGCTGCTGTCCTAGTTGGTGGCTATCTGGGCTGTCTTAGGCTTGTTCCGCCTTGATGGTACCTGGAGTCGGTATGTGCACTCTAATGCTTTGAAACACTTCACATACAGAGTTTAACCGTATGTTAATTATATGGAGGTGTAAGTCCACCAATGGAAGTGCAATTAGTCAGCCTGGAAGATGAGTTAGGGCCGACTAATGTCAGTTCTGTGCATATTTCATGTTTGTCATTGGCGAGCACAGCATGTTCGCAACGGATTACCAAATGTAACATACCCACTCCCGCTATGCTGCCCATGTTCTCCCCTCAGCCCACCATCTGTGACATCTGTCCCCCTCCAGCGAAGGGGAGTGACATCAGCAGAGTAGGATCAGGCGGAGGGAGAAATTAACTTTAGCAAGATGAGTTTTAGAATTTTTTTGTTGTTCTATTGGGAGAGGGAAAGAGCCATGGTTATTCTCCCCAAAAGGAACACTGCACAAACATGGTCTGTGTCAGGAGTATCTAATCTAAAGGAAGTTTATAAAAGTGGTAATTTCTAGGCAACTATACTGTGTTGTACCTGATGCGATATAGCGAGAGATCTAATAATTGACTTAAAATGTCTTTGAATATATGGAGCATATTAGCATGTATGTCTTGACATTAATTTATTCTGCATACTTGCATAGATTTCAAAGAATTGGGGGTAAAGTTTTAAGCTAACATGCAGTTAAAATGTTCTGTAAGGGGCGGGGCCGGGCGGCCATGCCAGCAGGCTGCTAGTCACCACGGCTCCGGGGAAACACGACGAATAAAGGGTGAAAACCCTTCAAAAAGCGGCTTGGAACCCCCTGGAAATGCGGGATACCTGACCCTGGAGTGTCCCGGTGCAGCTGGAGCACCTAATATCGGGTGGACCGGGTCCTGGTGAGATGCTCCGGGGCAGGGGAGACTGAGGCCTACCCGGGAACAGGGCGGAGTGGACGGCCGCCACCTCACCTTCCGTCCCCGGCACGTACCGAGACCCTTTACAACTCTGGGGCCCCCGGCCTCGTTTCCCCCCCCCCCCCCCTTTGGGCCGGCGGGGGTTATCCTGGGCCTCCACCAGGCAGACATCACCTCGGCAGAGCTTCTGGGCGACTAACCGCCGACAACCACCACGCGGCCCTCACAAAATGGCCGACAGCGAGGCACCTACTCGGCACACCGCTGAAGGAAGCTCCCACATCACTCAGCCAGGGCTATAACCACCCATGGCATTTAAAAGCAGCCATGACGGGGAGACAGCGGAGACCTGTCATACCGCTGGACAATCACCCCACAAACAGCCTTACACACCAGCAGAGGATCCAGCGCTTACCTGCACTGAGAGTACCCCACTGGAGCTCTCGAGACCCCAAGCGACCAGCTCTTCACAGCACCAGCCTCATCTGGGTGCTGCGACCCATAAAGCAACATACCCGCATTCAAGCACCAGCTGAACACACAGCCGAGAAGGCCTGCAGACACATTAACCCACAGAGGGACCCACAGCTGCAAGGGATGCAGAGATGCGCTATGTGGAACACCTGGGTGCCGAAGAAAAGGACACTGCTCGACACCATCCTCAACTCTGAAACGACAGGTACCCCAGCCCCAGGTGACAGACGGCAAACACGGCAAAGCTGCTGGACCTGCTGCTAACAGCCTTACTCACCCCCACAAACCCTGGCTGTGAACACCTCCAAATGGACACATCTCCTACAGCTAATTAGCGCAGTAATTCACATAATATGCCATAACCTGCCTGGTGGTAAATGTTTAACTCACCTGTGTAATCCTTCTTAAATAAGCTGCTGTTACCAGTGAAACTATTGGTACTCTTAATAATGTTACCCAAGCATAATTAACATAATTTAACTGACGTTGCTCAATTCTCAGTAATTTAATCACATGCATGTTTAGCGTAGAATATGTAATACGACTACTGAAGTTACAAAGCTTAACGAACACTCGACATGTACTAGCTTAAAACTTAAACGTTGTTCATTTGTTGTGCTTTTCAAACTCTTTAAGCAAAGTTCTTCATTACGGTATAACTCTTTACTTTTAAAAAAAATGTGTGCAAGATCTCATGTCTACCCCTATGTTCGAATTGTACCTAACGTGCTAGAGGAATGCCTTTGGGGTACCTCATAAGCAATTGTTATCACTGTGCGCACTTCAAAAATAAAGAATTTAAAAAAAAAAAAAAAAAATGTTCTGTAAAACAGCAGACCAAAAACTGTTTGTATGTTGTTGTTTTTTTTGTTGTTGTTGTTTTTTTACATCCATTATTCAGTTTTGTAAGGCCGTGGTAAAGGACAAATATTGAGTTCTACTTAAAGGAGCCCTGTCACTTAAAGCAATTGTCGCCTGAAGCAAACATGGTAACTAACGCCATGGATCGTGATTTTTTTTTTTTATTGGGTTAATACTTTAACAATTTTATAGATACTTTCAGTAAAGGATTTGCACTTAAAGGACGACTATAGGCACCCAGACCACTTCAGCTCAATGAAGTGGGCTGGGTGCCAGGTCCTTCTAGTGTTAACCTTGCAGCTGTAAACACTACACTAGGATTAATCTAGCATCTAGTGGCTGTCTCACTGACAGCCGCTAGAGGCGCTTCTCACTGTGAAAATCACATTGAGAAGACGCTGGACGTCCATAGGAAAGCATTGAGAAATGCTTTTTCTATGGACTGATTGCGCTCGCGGCTCTTGCCGCGCATGCATGCGCATTCGGTGCTGACGTCGGCAGAGGGAGGAGATTTGTGTGTTTAACCCCTTCAGCCAAGCGGAGTGGGACCCTGAGGGTGGGGGGGACCTAAAGACCCTATAGTGCCAGGAAAACGAATTTGTTTTCCTGGCACTATAGTGGTCCTTTAACATGCTGATTGCTTATTTTTGGTTTCCCCAGCCTGCACCGTGCCTGTTCTTTCTGATTGGCTACTCTTTTGTTTTTTTAACTTGTTTTAAAATCGGTTTAAAGAATTAGCAAAGACAATAAATATTTAACCTTGTTATCCATAGAACGTGTGCCAATCCTTTATCAAAAATATAAATATCCTAAAATGTGTAATAGATGGGACTACTTTGAATTTGTCACATTTCAGGTATGAACAGTTGAAAGCTCATCTCTGTGTGGTTGGTATTCAGGCTCTAGCAGAGATGGAACGATGGAGGGAAGTTTTGCCCTGGCTTGTCCAATATTACCGAACACCCCAGGAAATGCCACACAATATAATGGAGATGTGGTAAGCAGTACATTCATATTTGACATTTACTATACCAAGGTTAGAATCATTTGATTACTGATTCATTTTAGAGAATCAGATTTAACTTACAATTAGAGAGAGTACTCCTTTAACCCCTTAAGGACCAAACTTCTGGAATAAAAGGGAATCATGATGTGTCACACGTTATGTGTCCTTAAGGGGTTAAAAGTAACCTGTCATCGAAAAAAACAAAAACATGTAGATAATGTGTTCATCTTTAGGTATGTACACATTTTATATGTTATATTGGGATGCATATAGTATACACTGATCAGCCACAACATTAAAAGCACTGATAGGTGAAGTGAATAACATTGATTGTATCATTACAATGGCACCTATAAATAGGTGGGCTATTTTAGACAGAAAGTGAACAGTCAGTTCTTGAATTTCATGTGTTGGAAGCAGGCAAAAATGGGAAAGCAAAAAGATATGAGTGACTGTGGCAAGGGCCAAATAGTGATGTCTAGACGACTGGGTCAGAGCATCTGTAAAACTACAAGTCTTGTGAGTTGTTCACGGTATGCAGTGGTGAAAGAAAGACCAACCAGTGAACTGGCGTCAGGGTCATGGACTTCCAAGGTTCATTGATGTGCGTGAGAAGCAAAGACTAGCCCACCTAGGCTGATCACAGCCTGTATACATAATGTCAAAATCATCAACAAATATATTTATTTGAATCCCACCTCCTCCCCATTTTACGATATGTAGAGTAATGGGGGGGGGAGCGGTTCCTAACGCAAATCTCAAGCCACACTAGCAGTGCTAGTTCAGACTTTTCCAAATTCTGTTCCAATGGATAAAACTGACAAAAACTTGACTGTTCGTGTGCTTGCGGACTAGTCAGCCCTATGAATAGGAAGCTGTAGTCACAGATATAATATATGATTTTCATTGATGGGATTTATTTAATTCACATTCTTAAAAAAAAAACAACAAGTTTGTCGATTTTATTCTAAAACAGTAGGAGAGCCAAAGATTGTTCCCTGCAAATTTAGAGTCTCTCTCTCTCTCTCTCTCTTCTAACTTTTCATAACATCTATGATTGACAATTATTGACTCTTAGAGATTACTTTATAAGGTGTGTATTACCATTTGTCTGATTCCCTGTTCAGCCTCCTGCTGTACAGCAAGGTCAAGCAGCCACATGTAATGCTGGAGCTGAGCAGTAGCTGGTTGAATGAAAGAGCCAATCATCACCTATCAGGGTACAGACGAGTAGCTGAACTCCATCTCTTGCGTGTTCTCCTTCCTTTGGGTCTGTTCTCAGAAGCAGAGTGTTTGGCTAAGGACTCAAAAATGTTAACTCAACAGCAGCAGCTAATAGTTCTTAAAACCATAAGTGAACAGAAGCGTCAGTGGGAAGAGAAAAATGATCCTGCAAAATCTGAAAGTAATCAATGTGATCAAACTGTGTCACAGGCCAAGAGGGACAAAGGTATTTATATGCAATTCTCAGTCACAAGTGTTTAGTCTGATATTAGCAAAAGCTCATATTATTTAATTCATTATTACATTTTGTGATCTACAAATACTTATATCTATATTAGCTATAAATACTAGCAAAGTAGTTATTAATCTTTTTTTGTCAGGAACCCAAATAGTATAAATCACATTTGTTTTGTGAGGCAATCTTTAATTGGAAAATTAGCTCAGTGACCAGTTCTATTGATGTCATATAATAAATATTAACTATATTTTGCAAACTACCTTAATTCAACTTTTTCCAATGTCAGAGAGTCCATGTCACTATGGTTTTCTGGCAGCCTTAAAGGACCACTATAGGCACCCAGACTAATTCAGCTCAATGAAGTGGTCTGGGTGCCAGGTCCCTCTAGTGTTAACCCTGCAACTGAAAACATAGCAGTTTCAGAAAAAACTGCTATGTTTACACTGCAGGGTTAATCCAGCCTCTAGTGGCCGTCTCACTGATAGCCACTAGAGGCCGCTTCCGCGATTCTCACTGTGAAAATCACAGTGAGAAGACGCTGGACGTCCATAGGAAAGCACTGAGTATTTTGAATGCCGCGCATGCAAATTCGGATCTGATGTCGGCAGGGGGTTGAGAGTTCCCCAGCGCCGGCGCTAGAGAAAGGTAAGTGGCTGAAGGGGTTTTAACCCCTTCAGCCCAGCGGGAGGGGGGCCCTGAGGGTGAGGGGGGACCTAATGACCCAATAGTGCCAGGAAAATGAGTTTGTTTTCCTGGCACTATAGTGGTCCTTTTAAGATTTTGGTGTGTCTTATATGGATCCACTAAAATTACTAGGGGACCCATACTTAGAACCCAGGGGATAAGAGCTGTTGGCTTAGCAGACCTATACTTAAAGTGAACCTGTCATAATAGATATAGATTTGCAGTTTTCTAACCATCTGGTTTGACTCATGTTATACAATTATTAACTTTTTTTTCTCTTAATACAATTAAAAATGAGTATTTTAATTTATTTCCATTACACCTGTCTCCTGCTGAGAGCATCAATCATGTTTTCAGAGTGCAGTACACTTACTGTAAGGCACAGATCTACTGCATAGCCCTGTTTGATGAGCACAGAATTGCTTCCTATAACAGATTAAAATTCCCCAACACTTATGTTGGCTTTCTGTAAATAAAAAACTTATCTCTGTTTCATATCCCAGATTGCCTGTTCAAAACTGCTACAATAAATCTTTCTGGCTGTTTCTCTCCTCTCTCCATTCTGTTGCTGGTGCTGCTATCCCTTCTCCATTCTTTCTCTTACATGTATTGCTTTTCCTTAGGCTGAATTCAAGCAGGAGAGACACCAGAGCAGGGATTCCTTGATAACAGACATGGCTCTTACCTTATCTCTGTGCAAATTAAATTAGTTTCTTTAAATAAGTTGTATTTGTCATGACTGGTACCCTTTAAGATCTTCTGGAGATTTTATGTGCCAGATGGAAAAACACCATATGGTACATCATAACTCTACGTTTTCCTGATGTTTTCAGGCAGCAACGGCAAGTCCCGCAAGATATTCTAGTTCTACATGGAATAAACAAACAAATTTATGTAAGCAATATAATGCCCATTACAATTGTGAGATTATTCACACTTGTTGTTGTTCAACAATTGAATCATTTAAGACATAGAACGGACAAGGCAGAATGCCTGTGTCCGTTTGTCCGTTCTGCCTCCCTACCAGAGTGACAGCCACTAGAAGTGGACTTAGGCAGTATTGTAAACCCTGCCTTTTCTAAGTAAAGGCAGTGCTTACACTGTTGATCCTTCATTGACAGGCTATATTTCCCAGAACCACAACATTAAGCTGTAGTGGTTCTGGTAACTATAGCGTCCATTTAAAAAGACTATCTTATATTCTTCTGTCTTTTGATGCATGGTTTGGTCCAATATTGAATGTATGTGTTATGTTCTGCTATCACATGGATCACATCTAATCTTACAGGTAACTCAAGGGTAGGAATATTAAACATGGCTCGGGTACTGTATGGATCCTTGAGTTTGGTGGCAACACAGATTGGCAGAGTCCCTTTCAGACGGACTGTACTTGCGCTCCTCCTGCTCTATGTCATCTTGGTGCGCTTGGATCCAGGTTAGATTTCATTGCGTGTTACAGGGATGCAACCTTCAGTCATTCATTGAAAACCAGCCAAGTGTGATGTATGTAAATATACTTGGAATTGCTATACTATTTTGTTAATATTATTATCAGTGAATGAAAGAGACACTATAGTCACCAGAACAAGTACAGCCTAATGTAGTTGTTCTGGTGTCTGCTCCCTGTCCTTGCAAGCATTTTCATGTTAAAGGAACACTATAGTCACCTAAATTACTTTAGCTAAATAAAGCAGTTTTAGTGTATAGATCATTCCCCTGCAATTTCACTGCTCAATTCACTGTCATTTATGAGTTAAATCACTTTGTTTCTGTTTATGCAGCCCTAGCCACACCTCCCCTGGTTATGATTGACAGAGCCTGCATGAAAAAAAAACTGGTTTTACTTTCAAACAGATGTAATTTACCTTAAATAATTGTATCTCAATCTCTAAATTGAACTTTAATCACATTTAGGAGTCTCTTGCAGGGTCTAGCAAGCTATTAACATAGCAGGGGATAAGAAAATCTTAATTAAACAGAACTTGCAATAAAGAAAGCCTAAATAGGGCTCTCTTTACAGGAAGTGTTTATGGAAGGCTGTGCAAGTCACATGCAGGGAGGTGTGACTAGGGTTCATAAACAAAGGCATTTAACTCCTACATGGCAGAGGAGTGAGGCTGCAGAGGCATGATCTATACACCAAAACTGCTTAATTAAGCTAAAGTTGTTCAGGTGACTATAGTGTCCCTTTAACACTGCCTTTTCAGAGAAAATTTAAATGTTTACATTGCTCCATAGGGACACCTTCAATGGCAGTCACTCAGGAATACACATTTGTATTCCTGACCCTATAGTGTTCCATTAATATAAGGGGTAAGAAGTTTGTTAAAAAAAAGTTTAGCTTTGCTGTGTGGGTGAGATGGTTAGGTTCGCAGTATATTGTAGGAACTAACACCAAGGAGAACCTTCACAAGACAGAAAGTGTCAGCTTTCTAGAAAGGTTTCTTCAGTCAGTGAAAGATGCACAGAGGAGGATTGCAGCTGAAGGGGAAAAAAAAAAAAAGATCAATAGTAATATTCATTGACCTAAACTAAAGACTGAACAGGAGGCTGGGCTAAGTGTCTTGGAACAAGGAGGGTGTAAAGGGAGACTTTTGGAGGTTCAGTGATAGTTCATGTTACAGCTTTGCAAATTCAGCAACTCAACACAATTAAATCATCTAAGACATATTATTGACTAGTGGTATGCAAGTGTGGTATGGTGCCTTAGTGTTTTGTATGAAATTAGGGCCAGATTTTTAAATATATCTATAATATGATAATGATAACAGAGCATGTGCAGACTAAAGATTTAATTCAGTTTTTTTGTCTTGCAGCTTTCCCTGTGTCCCAGGGCCCCATGCGTCGTCTGCTCCTCCTGCTCAGAGCATGTTTCTCTAATATTTTCCAAAGAGCGCACTGACTGGATCAATGGAATAGATGGAAATGCCTCCTACTTACTGATCAAAAATTCAGCTAAACAATAAAATTCTGTCATAATTCCAGAGACCCATTTATACAATCCACACCATTATCTGAGTGCTCATTTGTATCCTTGCTTGTTAAATTATATGGAATAAGAAGAAATGTTTCCTCTAACACTAAAACTCCAGTTTTGTCTGGAATAGCTAATCTATAACTCACCAGCTGTACACCATCCACATCTAACATAATGCTATGGGGCTTAGCACCGTGTGTTTGAGCTATAATTAGACATTACAGATTAGCTATCTGTTCTTAAATAAAACGGCACTAATTTTATGCAGTGTTGCTTTATATCAGAGTTTAATTAATAAAAGCTGAGATTGTCTCATGGATGGGAAATGCAGCTATCAGGGTTACACTTACATAATGCCACAAGCATATGCTTAAAGAGTCACTCCAAGAATCATGACCACTTAGTGATTTGAAGTAATTATGGTGCCTGAAGTCTGTATGTTCAGTGTTTTGCTATGAAATGCTGCACATGCTGAGATTAACCCTGCTGGAATTCTGTCATTGACTGGTTAATTCTCAATTCTGTGCATATTCCTACGCGCAAAATTGCAATCCGTGACTGAGAGCTGTCAGCTGACACTCTAAGCCAAATAAATGACTGGCAGGATCGGAAGCAGTGCAGAAAGTTGGAAGTCACAGCCAGCCTCAAAGCAGACTAGGAGCCTGGCAGGACCAGGTAGTAGTGCAAACCGAAACAAGAAATGGGACAAGTGTACTTCTCATTTCATTACCCCTACAGTGGCCTGTATTGGTTATGATGCTTGGAGTATCCATTTATATCTCCATTGAGAAGTTGAAATTCAAGTTGAGATAGCAGTATGATGTAATACACCGCTTATCGTTGGTGCACTATCCTGCAGTACTGTGAATTCATATTACTAATATGAATCATTT
This sequence comes from Pelobates fuscus, assembly GCF_036172605.1. Classification (NCBI taxonomy): domain Eukaryota; kingdom Metazoa; phylum Chordata; class Amphibia; order Anura; family Pelobatidae; genus Pelobates; species Pelobates fuscus. The sequence goes on along the minus strand of NC_086320.1, from coordinate 269,223,178 downwards.
ATGTATATACCAATTTATTAAAGGGACACTATAGTCACCAGAACAACTACAGCTTATTGAATTTGTTCTGGTGAGTAGAATAATTACCTTCAGGCTTTTTGCTGTAAACACAGTGTTTACATTACAGCCTAGTGATAACTTCACTGGCCACTCATTAGATGGCTGTTAGAGATCCTCCCTGGGTCATGGCTGCCTAAAATGCATCCAAACATTCAGTGTCTCCTCCCTCTGCATGAAGACACTGAACTTTCCTCATAGAGATGAATTGATTCAATTCATCTCTATGAGGAGATGCTGATTGGCCAGGGCTGTGTTTGAATCATGCTGGCTCTGCCCCTGATCTGCCTCTTTGTCAGTCTCAGCCAATCCTATGGGGATGCATTGTGATTGGATCAGGCCACCACTTCTGATGATGTCAGCAGACAATTTTTGACTATTCTGAGTCAAACAGCATGCAGAGCTACAGCTTCAGGCTTGAATAAAAGTAAGATTTTGCTATTTTTAGGGAGGAATGAGGGGTCCGGTGTTCCTGTCCCTATAGTGATCATTTAAGTTTACACAGTGAGACAAGCAGTGTGAAACACAAATGATTAAATAGTTTTTTAATAGACCACCACACTGAACTTCAGAAGTAGAATTTACAGAATTGGACAGGGTTTCCAATTCCAGTAAAATTGCTCCTTGAACTGCTGTTCAACTCTACTGGCTTACAACACATTTTACTATGTAGTTAGTATTTCTGATATTTGCTGTAAAATATATATTTTTTATAAAATGTTATTTTGAAATTTCAATAAATATTTTAAAATTGTAATTTTATGGATTTTTTTCTATTGGGTAGATTTACATAAAGTTGATTCCTAATTGTCAGCATTAACTGCTTATATTCCAATTTGGAGCTCAATCAGTAAAGCTTTATCACCCTCTTTATCATTTGTCCAAGATGGCATGACCTCTAACTTCTAAAATCTGGCACAGGCTGGTTCTATTGCACTATAATATTGGTACAATCTAGCTCTTACACTAATAATCATTTGCATCCACATTGCCTGTGTGATGTAAAATAAAATCTGAAGCTTTAGAAAGATCTATTTTTCCAAATAAGTCTGCTGTATAATTGATCCTTGAGTGCCTGGACCACAATTTTGTTCAACTATTATGGTATGGGCAGCCAACCACAGATCTGGTAGCACCGGGATCTTGATAAGGTTATGGAATTCCTCCTTTTTTTTTTTTTTTTTAATACATTTTTTTCTAAAAGACATGATTAGTATATGTATGGTAGACAAAAGTTTTATTAGATTAACCCCTTAAGGACTGAGCCAAATGTACAAGTTGTGAACAAAACGTAAACAAAACCTGGCATTTGCGCTATATGTCTGTCCAACCGTAATTCACCTCTTTCATATTAAATGCACCCCCCCTTATTATATATAATTTTATTCAGGGAAAACAGGGCTTTCGTTTAATATCAAATATTTAGCTATGAAACATAATTTAATATGAAAAAAAATGGAAAAAATAAGAATTTTTTAGTTCTACATGCCATTTTAACTGTCAATGTCATAATAATGTTTGCTTTTACTGCAATAAAATACACATATTTGTATTCAGCGAAGTCTCACATGTAAAACAGTACCCCCTATGTACAGGTTTTATGGTGTTTTGGGAAGTTACAGGGTCAAATATAGCGTGTTACATTTGAAATTGAAATTCGCCAGATTGGTTACGTTGCCTTTGGGACTGTACAGTAGCCCAGGAATTAAATTTACACCCACAATGGCATACAATTTGCAATAGTAGACAAGGTATTGTAAATGGGGTATGTCCAGTCTTTTTTAGTAGTCATTTTGGTCACAAATACTGTCCAAAGTTAGCGTTAGTATTTGTTTGTGTGTGAAAAGTGCAAAAAACACAAATTTTGGCCAGTGTTTGTGACTAAGTGGCTACTAAAAAAGACTGGACATACCCCATTTGCAATACCTTGGGTTGTCTACTTTTGCAAATGGTATGCCACCATAGAGGTAATTTTCATTCTTGGGCTACCACAGGGTCACAAAGGCAACGTAAGCAACCTGGCAAATTTTAATGTGAAAAAAATGAAACACGAGCCTTATATTTGACGCTAGTGAGAAAAGGTGGGAAGGGAACAGCGCTACAGTACTGATCACAAGGGGGGAAAAGCTGCACACCTGAGAGGAAGGGCTACCCTCAAACCCTTCAGAAAATGGAGAAAACAAAAAACAACAGATACAGGGTGCGCTGGATAAAATAAACGAAAACGATAACACGAAAAGGAAAGTCTCTATAGGTGCAGTGTAGACCTTGAGTAACTGTTCTTCTGTTCTCGCTTTGGAATCGCAGTGGTTGGATATGAAACACAAAAGCAGAGAAGGGGGGGACCAATAGTGCAAAACCATATGGTAGAGAGGATCACGAACAACACAGACGTAGAGAAATGCCAACTTACAATTTTTAGAGCTAAGCCCAGCTCTAGGTAAAACAGCTTACAGTGGTATTTGATACTCCCCACATGTAGGATATAACTGGGCAATTGGAGTCTCCACACGATTCTTTAAAACTTCTGAGACAGACGTCAGCATATAAAATATAAAAGGAAAAACCCAATGGTGCAATAACTTTGGTAGTACTGCAACAACAGACAACACAGAGGTCCTAAGAGTGCCAACTTACAATCTAGAGAGCTATAACCAGCTCTAAGTAAAACAGCATACAGTGGTATTTAAACTCCCCACGTGTAGGATATTCCTCTAGTGATGCTTGTAGTGCCGGTCTTATGAAAAATAAAATCACAAGAGAGGGCCCATAGTGTTTTCCATATGTAAAAATGACAAAGTGATAAAAAGAAACGTACTTACAGTGTTCAGAGCAGCCACACTGCTCTATGAACCAAGCGTAGGTGGAATAATCCCCACCAGGGATTCCTTTTGCAGTACTGGATCTTGTTAAAAATGATGATAAAAAAATCAGCCAGGATAAAACAGCAGCATATAAAGTAAATGAACTAACCCAAAGTAAAAGGTAGTAACAAAATACTTTAATATAAAACAGAGTAAAAATACACAACGCGTTTCGCCAAACAGTAGGCTTTTTCAAGTGTAAAGATAATAATCCTGGCTTAATCACATTATATAGGCAGCTATATGGCATAAATTACAAAGTTTGGCGCCAAAATGGCGTCATTACCATGTGACCGCGGTCACATGGCTTAAAATTATACATATGATAGGTTAATATGTTAAATCATTAAAAAATAATCGTTTTAAATAATACATATTATGGGCTAATTCTTAACCCACTTGGGACCTATTAGGTAGTTAAAACGAATCAATTTTATGGAGTGGAAGGAGAGAAATAACGGAAAGAAGAGGCAGGGGAAAGGTCACGGGGGCGTGGCCATATTTGGACCAATCAAACGGGCGGATCGGCAAAAACGGCAAAATGCCGTGTATGGTGCTAGGCATGCAGGGAAATGTAGTCCGGATCATGTCTCTGCTAATGACATGATCGGACTGAAATTTAGAACAGAAAAAGGGGTAGGGGGAGTCCCAATTAGTGAGGGGAAAGGGGATTTTAAGCTGCCATAGTGGTAAAGGGCAAGAGGAGAAGGGGGCAGAAGGGTGGCATATAAAGGAAGGACAGTAAATAAAGGGGCAAAGTGATAAAGGGGGGGAGCATAGAATAACAGTCATACAATGTCATCAAATACATATACATATAATGGTGGAAATAAATAATAAAAGAAATAAATAAATAAAAATAAAAGTAATACATAAGACATGAAATGGTGGTCTTAGTATATGGTTATAATATCATAACAATAAAATAACAATAAAAGTAAAATGAAATTAGGAATAATAACAGTGCTGGAGCTAATAATCTATGCATAAAATTAAAATACTACAGGAAATTAAAAAGATCAAATTCTGCATTTAAGCCTTCTGGGGTTAATGTCTTAAGATTAAAAACCCATTCCATTTCGGCCTTTCCCAAAATGTTTCTTATATCGCCCCCTCTCCATGGAATATTGCATATTTGAATAGGGGTAAACTTAAGAACATTAGGGTTTTTTTGATGGTGTGTTAGGAAATGTTTAGACACTGTATGATTCTCAAATCCATTCTTTTTTTTTTTTTTTTAATAAATCTTTATTAGACAAACATTTTTTCATTTTTTTTGACATACATCAAATATGCAGGAATTAATACTTAGCATATATGCACATCTGTCCAATAAATACATGGATCTTTTATGTTTAACATGCATAACATACAAATAGTAATCGCGTATTCACTCATAATCCGGCATATCAGTACTAACATACCAACAAAAACAACAGTAACAACAATAAGACACAGCAGACACAAAAAAAAAAAAAAAAAAAAAAATCCACCAGCTCAGAGCACATATTAAAAATATGTTCTTTTCCACCTATAGTGGGGTTATTGACTTCTATTTTCAATTCAAGCGATCTTTCTCTATTTCAACAGATATCTATATATCTCGTATAAATCGCATTGAAAGATAACCATCTATGGGGTATTTATCCAAATAGTGAACTGTAATTATCTAACCATTCCCTATACCAATTGTTTTTTCTAGAAGTAGCATTCGCGTTTTTGATCATTTCATATTCCATTGATATTTGATGCCTTACTTGTTCTGTCAGTGATCGTTTATTAAACGGCTTGGATATTTTCCAATTTCTCGCAATAATAATTTTAACAGCGACTAAACAATGGATAGCCAGACATATCTCTTTTTGAGAATCAAAAGGCAAATTCAAATGTATAAGAGCCGAAGCGGCATTCTCCGGAATTCTATCTACGGACATAGATGTAAAAATATTAAAGGCCCAGGACCAAAGAACTTTAACAACTGGACATGACCACCAGATATGTATGTAGGTGCCTAAATGGCTTCCACATCTCCAACAAGTTGGCTCGACAGAATGAAACATTTTGGCTACTCTAACAGGTGTATAATACCATCTGTAGAGAACTTCTGACAGATTTAAACAGTGGATATATTTATTTACCCGCGTTAAGGAGGAGTTCCAGTCATCTATCGAAATTTGCACTTTCAAGTCTAGTTCCCACGTCTTGATCACTCTATAGGGAGACTCCTTAAGGGATTCCAACATTGCTGATGCAGCAGACATGCTCTTTTTAATAGGTTGCAACTTAAACATAAATTCCAAATTTTTAGCAAAAATGGACGTCGATTTGAGCACGTTTTTGTGTATAAAGTTTTTTATCCGCAAATATGTGAAAATTTCTCTAGATGGAATGTGAAAAGTATCTTTTAAGGACTGAAATGACAAAATGTTATCGCCTTGCATAATTTGTAATATCTTAATTTTATCTGCATTAGCCCAGTTCTTTAAAGAAAAATCTATTATAAGGCTTTGCAGTATATCTAGTGTACATGTCTTGGGTATCTTATTCATTAGGCCTAGTTTTTTCTTAATTTTTATCCACTCTTCCAAAATTTGAAATAATATCGTTGATTTCTTGAACATATTGGTTAAAGAATTATTTGTAACTGTCCACATCGCGAATTGCAATGTGTCAGTTTGCACCATTTCAGACTCTAAAATATACCATGGTTCGAGGACCTGCACAGGATCCCGAAGAAGATAAATATGTCTAATAATATTTGCGTAATAACTATAGGTAATACTAGGGTAATTTAGTCCACCATTAGACAATTTTTTAGTTAAGATTTTTTGAGCAATTCTGGGTTTTTTATTATTCCAAATAAAATTGTTAAAACTGGCTTGGATCATAGCCAACCAAGGCCCCGGTATTTTGAGTGGCATCATAGAGAACATAAATAGCCATTTCGGCAAAATGTATGAATTAATAATATTAATTTTACCTTGCCAGGAAGTTTCTAAATTTTTCCATCTTTTAAGTTTGAAATTCATCTTTCTCATGAAAAACATTGTATTCCTCTCCATTATATCTGTCACATTGGCGGTTATGAGGAGTCCCAGATAGTTTAATTCCACATCAGTCCATATAAATTTATAAGAATGAGTTAAGATGTTTACCATATCACTATCGAAATTCAAAAACATTGCTGTGGTTTTAGTTACATTTAATTTAAAGTTCGACAAATTGGAGTACCTTTTAATTTCCTTCATTAGCGTTTTTAAAGAGGACTCTGGAGATGTAAGAGTGAGTAACGCATCATCCGCGTATAATGATATCTTAATATCCATCAAGTTCGTTTGGACACCTTGGATTAGGGGATTATTCCTAATATTAATTGCCAAAGGCTCGATAGACAATATATACAGCAGGGGGGAGAGAGGACAACCCTGTCGTGTACCATTTTTGAGTGCAAACCACCCTGCCGTAATATTTGGACCCACCGTTCTAGCAGTGGGGGAGGAGTATAGGGCCATAATGGCGTTATGTATCCAGCCCGTGAACCCAAAAGCGATAAGGAGTTCACTGAGGTAGCCCCACCCGACCCTGTCGAAAGCTTTCTCAGCATCCAACGACAGGGCCAGGAAGGGCCTCCCATTTCTATTAGCCCAGTCCAAAGTATCGATTATTCTCCTAATATTGTTGGATACTTGCCTACCCGGCACAAACCCTATCTGATCTGGATGGATCAGCGTCGCAACAATAGACTTAATTCTATCCGCGATAATGGCCGCGTAGATCTTCATGTCCACATTAATCAAGGCTATAGGTCTATAGTTACTAGGATTGTGACTGGGTTTATCAGGTTTCAGTATCGGAACAATATTGGCCTGTAGTAATTCAGTTGGAAAAGATTTATTTAGAGCTATTTGATTAAACATTTCTGTTAGAGGATTAATTAATAGGGACTGCATTTGTTTATAATATTTATTCGTGAAGCCATCGGGGCCCGGAGTTTTGTTAGTAGGAAGTCTATTTATTTGAAATTTGACTTCATCAGCCGAGATGATCCTATTTAGCCTTAGTAGATCCTGCGGTGTAACTTTTGGGATCTGGGTTTCGGCAAGATAGTTTTGTATATCTTTTTGATTGGGGGACAATTTAAGATTATACAGATCTTCATAAAATTGATTAAATCTGTCCCCTATTTCAGCCGGTGTCGAATATGTCTTTTGGCCATCCGTCAGTTGTTCCACCCTGTTTTTTGCATACTGATTTCGTAGTCTTTTAGACAAGTTCTTATTGGCTCTATTACCAGTATAGTAATTTTTTAGTCTTAGTTTATGGATATTTAATTGGATTTTTTGTTCCACTTTAAGATTAATTTGTTTTTGTAGCCCATTTAACCTAGTTTTTGTTTCTGCGTCAGGATTTTGTTTGTTTTGTTTAGATAAATTATAAAACTCAATATATAAATCAGTTAGGGTCTTCCCGTTTTTGGACCTCTTTATATGTGCTAATTTAATTAGGTAGCCACGCATAACTGATTTGTGAGTGCACCAATTGTTTGCAGGCGAAGTATCGGATGAGTTGTTTTCTAACCAAAAGAATTTTAATAATTGGGTTATTTCTTCCTTGTTCTTCGGGTCATTTATGAGGGCGTCATTCAATCTCCAAGTATTATACCCCCTTGTGGATTTGTTACCAAAGTCTAGTAGAATAAGGCTATGATCCGACCATAGACTCTCCTTAATTTCGCTAGATTTGCATAAGGGTATCACATTGGCCTCTAATAAACAAAAATCAATACGAGCGTATGAACCATGCACGCACGATTGATGGGAATAGTCTTTATCCGTTGGATGTAATAATCTCCATATGTCATGAAGGTTATATTGTTTACAAATATTTTTTAATTTCTTAGATTGTTTGGCAGATCTTTTGTCATTTGTAGTAGCAGAGATATAAGTTTTATCCATTATGGGATCTCCCACACAATTAAAATCTCCTGCTATTATTAAATAACCCTTAGCTACTTTGTCCACTCTATCCATTATTGATGCAAATTTTGACATAGGGTCAACATTCGGTAAATAAACATTTACTAAGGTATAGATCTTTTTGTCCATTACGCATACAATAATTATATATCTGGCTTCTTGGTCTAGTTCAATATATTCAATTACCAATTCAATATTACTATTGAAGACGACTGCAACTCCTCTTTTTTTCTTGTCTCTTAAAGAAGCGTGTACAATATTGGTAAATTTAACCCCGCCCCATCTTTGTTTAAGATCTTGCAACCAGTGAGTTTCCTGTAAGAATGCCACTTGAATATTATGTTCACTAAGGGTATCATATAATCTACTCCTTTTTTTGTTCGTGTTTAAACCTTGAACATTTAAAGATAAAAATTTTAACATCTGTGTCTATCAGAAATTTAAACAGGTGTAATTATATTCAAAGCCCCAGTCACCCCACATAGGGGTACTCTTGTCAATTTTTGCCATTCCTTTGTCCATGAATTCAAAAGCTCTGAGCGTGGGATAACATAAACAAACATAATAAAAAAAAAAAAAAAACCAACCAAAAAACAGACAACAAAAAACTCCATCACATTAAAATTGGATCGAAAAAGATCCAACATGGTCATCCAACATACAGCTAGATTTAGAAAGAAGGTGATTCTTTCTGCTCTATTTTAACCGTAGATTTCCGATAGTAATAGAAATCAACGTCAACAATGTAGTATTACTACACCAAGAGGGGCGAGCCTACCACCGGGCCCAGAAAAAAACGCCTTAGAGAAAACCACTTTATCACATCGAAGGGGAGAAAGAGAGAGAAAAAAAAAAAAAAAAAAAAAAAAAAAAATTTCCCTTTCAGGACATAAATCATTTATATCGTTTAAACCAAATCAACTTCTCACATTAATATGTTAATGAGACAACATCATATCAGCTATTAAAAATATATATACACTGTGTTTTTTTCTTTGTATTATATCATTATTTCAGTGTGTATCTAAGTATACCCCTTCTTATTGGTCTACAGAAAATTGCCCTCCTAGTGCAAGTATATGTGGTAACAATTTATGTGATATAATACTACCCTAGCAACAATTTCCAATCCTATCCCATTTACCGAAAATTATATCCCCATGTAGATTTATATTTTATCAATGTACCTCCCTGAGGTCTTTTCTTATTTCTCACTACTGTGTCTCTTTGTTGTTTTAAGTTATATCCTTTTTCCATGTATCTTTAAACCCATGTGTGTCATTATATTTGTGTTACTCCCGTATTTGAGTGCCGTTCTAAATTAAATTATGATACAGCAATTATTACTATACAAACATTTTGGTCAAATTCTTGTCAAATTGTTTACCATCGCCTTAGTGTTAAAGCCCATATTACCGGCTATTGTTTATAATAGCCCTTTCATTAGGAGCCCTTTCCATATACTCCTCAAAACGTGAAAAATTCTTTACTACTTAACACTTGTTAGGTCAGAATTAATGCTCACCTAACAATTATAGGGGTTATTTCTGATATATTCCCATTATCTCAACCAAAAACCACCTACATATCCTTAACACCATATCCTATTACACCCAAAAAAAAGAGAGAGAGAAAAAAAAAAAAAAAAATTCCCTTTAACCCCTTAACCACCAAACTTCTGGAATAAAAGGGAATCATGACGTGTCAGACATGTCATGTGTCCTTAAGGGGTTAAGGACACATGACGTGTGTGACACGTCATGATTCCCTTCCATTCCAGAAGCTTGGTCCCCAAGGGGTTAAGGACACAAATCATTTATATCATTTAAACCAAATCGACCTCTCAGATTAATATATTAATGAGACAACATCATATCTTCTGTTTGAAGTATATATACACTGTGTTTTTTTTCTTTGCGTTATATCGTTTTTTCAATGTGTATCTAAGTATACCCCTTCTTATTGGTCTACCGAAAATTGACCTCCTAGTGCAAGTAAATGTGATAACAACTTATGTGATATAAAACTACCCTAGCAACAATTTCCAATCCTGTCCCATTTACCGAAAATTATATCCCCGTGTGAATTTTTATTTTATCAATGTACCTCACTGAGGTCTTTTCTTAATTTCTCACTACTGTATCTCTGTGTTATCTTAATTTGTATCCTTTTTCCGTGTATCTTTAAACCCGTGTATATCATTATATTTGTGTTACTCCCATATTTGAGTCAAACCTTGCTGTGAAATAGTGTCGTTCTAGATTAAATTGAATTATGATACAGCAATTATTACTATACATACATTTTGATCAAATTCTTGTCAACTTATTTACCATCGCCTTGTTATGGTACTTTTTGAAAGTAAACCAAAATGTTCAAAGTCTATCTGTTCCTGTCCAAATCAATAAAATTAAATTGCGTATATACGCTGAAGTAATTAAGTCTGACACACGAGGTTCAGGTTAAAATAACTTCGAGAAAGTTTATTGGCAAGTGAAGTAAAAGCGGGCGCGCAGGCCCTTTTAAGAGGCATTTTGCGTCATCATTGATTATTAGAATATCAGCAAATAAACATCATCAATTGGATTAATTGTTAAGTGACGGAGTTAGTGTCTTACCTATTGGTTAGTAAAATTAAGAGGTTAGTCCCGTGCCCACCCATCAGAGGTGGGATTATTCTGGACACGGGTGGGGGACAAGGGGGTCCTAAGCGTCATTTTACACGGTCAGTGATATCAGGCTTTATGTCCAGGTGCAAGGTCTCTTATGAATAGAACATTTCATTACTACTGTGTTCTGTGGCCTTCAAACTGTACTATCTTACAAGCTCTTAAGGAGTAGCCAGCAAGTCTTAAGGAGTAGCCAGCACCTCCTGGTACTTGTCCTTGAAGGAAACACGGTCTTTGTCTACTGTATTAATTGGGTTGAGAAGTTCAGTCACGTAATGTAGTTTTAAAATGAACAAGTTAAGTCATGAGGACAAAATGGAGGATTGAAGAAGTCAGGTTAGGAGGACAAAATGGAGGACGAAGTCACAGTATAAAGTTAAAATGGAGTTAGTACAATAATTCAATACAAGTACAATAAAGATTTTTAATAATTCCACATCAGTCCCCCCTATGAAATGTTAGATTCTAAGAGATAAAACTTTATTATGTTAGTATCAGAAGACGTGTTAACCCAAAGGCACAGAAACCCCGTGGCTGCTAGCTAGATGTTAATGCAAAGTGCAAGGCTGTCCCTAGATCTGACCCTAATAGGCTAACCATCCGTCAGTATGGCTCTCGAACGCTTCACACCCAAGGGTATCCCATGGCAGCTAACCCACCACTTCTCCACATGGGGCCTTTACCATTCACTGACAGATGCTGTCCCTAATCTAGTCCCTTCCTAGAATTCCTGCACTTTATCAACAAAGGGGATAATTTGCAGCGGCAGACAGGGTGAGTTGATGTCTTGGAATTCTTGGTCATCAACTTCGAGATGGGTCAAAGTGGGTGCTGCTTGGTCAACAGTCTTCATGAGGGATTTTCTCAGACATGGGAGGACACAACAAAAGAGAAGAGCAAAAATAAAAAGAAAAATTAGTATAGCCATACCAATCTGCATTAAAGCCTTTTGCCATCCTGTCATCCAACCAAACCATCTTTCCCAGGGATCTTTTATCCCAGAATTCCTTTTTAACTCTTCAGACAAGTCATTTAATTTTTCTATAGCTAGTGTGACTTTACCATTAGGGCCTGTGTTTTCTGGGATGTAGGTACAACATGTCATAGTGTCGGGCAAAATCTTACAAACCCCTCCTTTTTCGGCTAAGATCATATCTAGGGCCATTCTATTCTGAAAAGTCATTTGGGATGTGGCCTGTAACTGTTCGGCCAACCCCTGGAGGGCGTCTCTGGTGTAATTGACAAAACGCTGTTGATTATAATAAATGTAATTTATCCAATTTAGATTCTTGTTTGCGGTAACTATGGTAAAAATTGATTCAAATCCTGCAGCAACTTCATCCCTAGCTTTAAACTCGTTGGGCACCCCCCTGGGCACTCCAATGGCATCAATATATACATGAGGATCAAAACTTCCTTTCACTGGGGCGTCACGTTTAACCTTAGTGTGGCTGAACTCATGGGTGTTGAGGTGTGTGTCAGAAATAATATGTATAGGCATAATGGCCTTAGTCAAAGTACACTCTCCCCACCATTCTGTGTCCATTCTGGATCTTAGCTGTAAATCCCCACACAACCAATAAATGTCCCCTAGTGACCTAGTGTGATGTTGCAGCAAACGTACAGGGACAGTTCTGTATGTAGCACAATAGCCTTTGGAAAAGTTACCCACAAATTTACCAATACCATCGTACATGGCATAGCAAGTGTAATTACCTTTATATACGGTAATACCATCAGGGGGTTTGACATCGTTGGCTAGGAGGGGATACTCCTTTGTCCATGCAATACATATGGACCTGTTAAAATTATAGTGATAGGCAAAAAGGCTTAAAATACATTCTTCTATATCTACAGGTAGGATTAAAGGTACGGTACCCAGGTGAGGCCGGGCACCTCCACACACGTAACATGCAGTTCTATTATGCTTATTAGCATTATATTTCATCCATTCTAACCATAAATTTACATCATTAAAACCTGTTTCAGCGGCCATGGTATCTTCAAAGGTGGGGTTAGCAATGGCCATCATGTCTTGAAAGGTCTGGATATGAGGTTTTAATGGGTTAGGGACCATATGGGTGGCCCCTTGCCACTCAGAAGAGTTGCACATATCTTTAAGGTAGAAATGCCCTAATTTTTGGTAGGAACCCTTTTTCCAATACATTCCCATCACATACTGGTCTGCATCTGTTGGGCTTGGATGCTCAATGTTAAGGATTAATTTCATTGGTGTACTCCCCCCAGGCTTTCTCAAAGTCATTCTCTGGAGGAGGGATCTACCATGATCATCTACTTTAGATACGGCACTTTTTGGTTTGTAACCCCAGGCAGGCCCGGCATTCCATCCCGCCGCCCCCCAATGGTCACAATTGTGCCCCCATTGTTTGTCAACTACACAAACATATGGGTCTTTCGAATGAGGGATATCTCTATAGATGCTCTGGATTTGTGGTGTGGGAAATGGGCATTCTACAATATCACAATAGTCAAAGGTATAAGTAGCCACCTGGGTGCATGATGAATTATACCAGAAGGTGTACCCACTAATGTCTTTGGTAATGGCTACTTGCTGGGCCTTCATAAGGCTAATTAAGGAGAAGATGTACCAGAGATACATGTTTGTGCGATATTCGCTTCCTCTGGGGCAGGAGATTTCTTGCAGTGGGAAGCGTGGACCCAATTTGGCCTACCGGCCAATTTGACGGAGGTTGCGGTAATCAGGAGAACTTGGAATGGACCGTCAAATCTTGGTTCTAGGGTATTTTTCCGCACAAACTTCTTGATCAGGACCCAATCTCCGGGAAGCAGGTTATGGGAACCTGTATCCAATTCAGGATCTGGAATTGAAGAGAAAACTTGGGCATGTATTTTGTTTAAAACACTTGCAAGTTCAGTTACATAATCTACTAAAACATCTGATTGGAGCTGTAACTGCTGTGGATAATAACAACCTAACCTGGGTGCTGTCCCAAATAGAACTTCATATGGGGACAGTGAATGCTTCCCTCTAGGTGTGTGCCTAACACTAAATAAAGCTATTGGCAGGCTTTCTGGCCAGGGCATCTTTGTTTCTTGTGACATTTTTAACATTCTGGTTTTTAGGGTGCCATTCATGCGCTCCACTTTACCACTACTTTGTGGGTGGTAAGGGGTATGGAAGGCCAGAGTCACCCCTAGAGCAGTCCAAATTTCTTTAGTCACAGTTGCTGTAAAGGCTGGGCCTTGATCACTCTCAATGACTTCTGGGAGTCCGAATCTGCATACAATATCTGTAATTAGGCGCTTTGCGGTTGTCTTTGCAGTGATATTGGCCACTGGGTAGGCTTCTGGCCAGCCTGAGAACATGTCCACTATTACTAGGGCATATTCATGGGGCCCACTCTTGGGCATTTGGATGTGGTCAATTTGAATTCGCTGGAAGGGGTACATGGGCTTTGCCAGGTGTTTCGCAGGCACCTTAATTGGTCTTCCTGGATTGCATTTTGCACAGATGACACAGGCCTTGCAAAAGCTATTGATCAATGTTGTGATTCCAGGTGCTTCATAATACTTCTGTATGAGGGCGGCCATCAATTCTTTTGACAGGTGCGCAGGCCCATGTGCCCATTGGACCACTGCTGGGTATAAATTTCTGGGAAGACAAAATTTGAAGTTGTTGTAATATATTCTGTCCTTTTGGACAGCTCCTTTCTTTTTCCATTTCTGGATTTCCTCAGGAGTGACTGCAGCTTGTTGTTCTTGTAAGATTCGCAAATCAGTAGGAAGAGTTTGCAAAGCAAAAATAGGGACTTCTTCTTCTTCTTCTTCTTCTTGTCCGGACACTTCTTCATCCACTTCCTGCAAATCCCTGGCCGCTAACTTAGCAGCTTGATCAGCCAAATGGTTGCCCTTTGCTTCATCTGTATCCAATTTCCCATGGGCCTTGACTTTCAAAACGGCCACCTCTTTGGGGAGTAGGAGGGCATCCATTAGCTCCTTGATTGCAGTGCTGTGTTTGACTGGTGTACCGGCGGTGGTAAGAAATCCTCTAGTCTTCCAAATAAGGCCGAAGTCATGTGCCACACCCAGAGCATATCTTGAATCTGTATAGATGTTGGCACGTTTTCCTTCGGAAATTTTGCATGCTGAAGTCAGAGCCTGTAATTCAGCTTCTTGCGCAGACATTGCTGGCGGTAAGGATGATGATTTAATGACTTCATCTGTTGTGGTTACGGCATATCCTGTGTGATATGTTCCTCCTTCATCGGCATATCTCGATCCGTCCACAAACAGGGTAAAATCCGGATCTGGTAATGGGTTCTCATGCACAGTTGGTAAGTGCACTGTTTCCATTTTCATCTGTTCAAAACAGTCATGAGGTGTTTCTGGGTCATAATCATTCTTTATGACCAGGTCTTGAAATTCCTTTTCCAGGAAATGGCGTGGCCATGCTTCTAGAAGGTCAGTTGTTGGGTATTTGGCAATACCGTTTTCCTGTAGCTGTTCTTCATTCATGGTGGCCCATAGTTTTGCCATGGGCCCAAGGTCATTCCATGACTTTGTCTTCAACTTGGTAACAGGAATATGTGGGATAGCGGTATCCCAATGGCGGTAGAGGTAGTTAAGTTGTTGAGGTAGTTGGACCAAGACCATGCTATTACCTTCAGAGTCGCAATAAAAGTCTTGTGCAGTGAGCTTTACATCGGTCCAGTGGTAAAGCTCATCTTCATAGCAAGGTTCGGGAGTAATATTTGGCTTGTACCACATGGTACAGAAGGCGTAATCCGGGCCTTCACAAAGAGGTGTCTCATCTTCATGAAATGACAAATGTGGATGCATGACTTTCTTGATACATCCACAGAGCAGGTAGATGTAGGTTTCATCTGTGATAAATCCATAATAGATACCCCCCTCAGGGAGTGGAAGAAGAGTGGACGGATTAAGCACTTGACATCTTTGGATGGAAATGTTGTCAGGCAAAAGAAGATGACACTGTAGGCGCAGGTGTCTGGCTGGAGACACGTGCTTGAGCTGGACTTGGTTGACGATGGCAGAGATGTCATGAGGGGCCAAAACAACCAGAGGGTGGCCAAGGACCAGGTCTGAGGTCCTCTCAATGAGTTCTCTTGCAGCAAAAACAGCCCTGAGACAGGAAGGAGTCCCTCTGGCCACAATGTCCAGTTGACATGAGAAATATCCAATAGGCCTCTGGCGGCCTCTTAAGTCATTAGTTTGGGTGAGTACTCCTGTTGCGTGGCCTTGTCTTTCAGAGACAAACAATTTAAAGGGTTTGGAGTAGTCAGGTAGGCCCAAGGCAGGAGCAGAAGCAATGGCCCGTTTTAAAGCATCGAAATTGGCCAGGGCTTCATTGGTCAGACAGAACGGGTCAGACTTAAGAGCATCATAGAGAGGTTGCATAAGCAGAGAGGCTTCTGGGATCCATGCTCTGCAGTAGGAAATGAGGCCTAGGAAGGCATGAAGAGACTTTGAAGTCCTTGGAGGTGGAATGTCCAAAACAGCTCTTACCCGGTCCCGAGTAAGATGTCTGGTACCTTGAGATAGGCAATGTCCAAGGAAGATCACTGAAGATTGACAGAATTGTAGCTTGATGAGTGAAGCTTTGCATCCTTGTTCTGCCAAATAGCAAAGGAGACTAAGTGAACACCTTTCAGTAGTGGGTACATCATCTCCACATAGCAATAGATCATCCACATACTGAAGCAGGACAACTTCTGGGTGCTCAGCTTGCCATGGGTCAAGGATGGTGCCCATGGCCTTAGCAAATTGACTTGGAGAATTTTGTGCCCCTTGGGGCATAACAGTCCAGGTATACTGTTGCATTTCATGAGTGAATGCAAACAGGTATTGACAGGATGGGTCCAGTGGGACACTGAAAAAGGCATTGGCCAGGTCAATAACTGTAAAGAATTTTGCAGATGGTGGGACTCCAGAGAGCAGAGTATGAGGATTTGGTACAAGAGGGGTGTCCAGGACGGTAGCTTCATTAACAGCACGGAGGTCCTGGACCATCCTGTACTTCTCTGGTTCACCCTTTGGAGTTTTCTTTTTCACAGGAAATAACGGGGTATTGCATTCAGATTTACATTTTACCAGGGCACCCTTCTCCAAGAGTGCCTTGATGTGGACAGAAATTGCAGCGGACTGTGCTGGTTTTAATGGATATTGTGGTTTTCTTGGTGACTTAGCTCCTGGAATAAGCTTTACCACCACAGGGGGAACATTTAGGTGACCTATGTCCTCTGGGCCTGAGGACCATAACTTAGCGGGCACCTGTGTTTTTAATTCCTCTGGGAAATTGGACCTTAATTCTGCTGCCCCCTCACGGGGCTTTTCTAAATGCAGCATCAGAGGCAAAGAGCATAGGGCTGAAGTGTCTGATACAGACAGAGGTGTAAACATTTCTACCTGCCCATCCGGGGTAAAAGTGATGGATGCTTGCAGGCGTGAGAGGACATCAGCACCTAACAGGTTAATGGGGCATGTGGAGGATACTACAAAGCGAGCGAGCAGGCTAGAACCAACTCGCAGCGGAGTTGTTAAAGGGCTACGTCTTGGCTGGCCATCCACTCCAACACAAGAGACATCAATACTGGACAGGAAGGATGGGTCTGGCAGGTCTTGTTCTCGTAGAACACTACGGGCTGCACCTGTGTCAACTAGAAATGTGGTGGGGTGGCCTTCAATGGGTAAAGTCACTGTGGCAAGTGGCCCCCCTTTGTCCCCTGTAGACACTGCCATGACAGGGGTCACAGACACAGGCTTGCCAATTTCCTATTCATCGGGTTCCTCAACTATTGGAACCTGTTTGGTGGCTTTGGGAGCCGGGGCAGGCTTGGGTAGTTTTCTGGGTTCCCTTTGCTCCCTTTTAGGTTCTGGACAGTCATTCCTAAAGTGACCCTTTGCTCCACAATTAAAGCAATGTCCCCCCTCCTCCGGTCTGGGACCTCTTGGGGCTGGAGCGGAGCGGGATACCATGAGAGGAGCTGAAGTAGGTCTCCTTGGGGTCTGAACGGATTCCAAACCTCTAGCAACTAAAAGCAGGGTATCCAGGGGAACAACCTTATATTCAGGGCGTGCGGCAATGATTCCCTTGCGTATAGAGTCTTTAACACCTTGGACAAACGCACCTGACAGCATTTGTGAATGAATCTTATCTGTAAGATCAAACCCCAAATCTGTGAACATTTGATACAGTCTTGCATGAAACCTTTCCACTGATTCTCCTTTATCTTGAATAACATCAGTAAGGCCAGCAGCCTGATCCGCAAGTTTGTCCTTAGCCCATTCTCTTAATTGGGTGCAAAAAGTTACTCCAGAGGGGTAATCAACATCACTGCTGAGCAAATCTGTACTGAGGTGTCGGGCCATACTTGGCCAATATGCATCCCCTGCTTTGATAGCACAAATGCTCAGCAAATCACGCCATGCGGCGGAATAAGTCTTTTGAATTTGAACTATCCCTCGGTAGAAGGGCATAGGCTGTTTTTCTGGGTCAGGGAGTGATTTCATTAGAGCACTAGCTTGAGTGGGATTGAAAGCAACATATTTAGGAGGGGCCTGTTCTCCCCGACCCTTGTGGCCAAAAGGGTCATCGATAGAACGGTGAGTTGGGGCTCCCGCGGCAAGCTCCGATGAAACATGGGACACCCTGTCCATCTCGTCATCATCGAATTCTATGATATTGGCTCTTTTGCGTGGTGCAGGGCCCGAATGAGGTGAAAGGATCGGTGGTTGGGAACGAGCCCCAGATGCAGGGGTGGCTAGTGAGTCATAACCTGGGGATAGGTAGTCACCGGGGATTACCGGCATCAGGGCCGAACTGGGGGCCGCCATATTGGTGGCCGGAAAAGGTGTTACATTAGGGTTAAGGGAAGGGGTGGCGGCCATGTTAGATGTGGGCACACCCGGAGCAACCTGTGCCGGACTGGGCATAACCGGAACCTGGGGAGTGGCTTGGGGAAGGGGTAGTGGATATCCGGGATAGGGCAGGGCCATGGGATATGGGAAGGGGTAGGGCCAGGCTGGGGAGGGAAAGGAGGTGGGGTATTGGACTGGGGCGGAGATGGGAGGGGACGGAGAGGGATTGGTAGGGGTGGGTGTAGAGGGAGGAGCCGGGGTGAGTGTGGAAGAGGTGGTTGGCTGGGCGGATGAAGAGGGGAGGGGATCACTAATGGAGAGGGAGTGTGGGGAAGGAATGGCAGATGAAATGTTAGGGGAAGGTATAGCAGGTAGTGTAGGGATGGATGAGGATGATGGGAATGTTAAAGATGGGGCAGGGGAAAAGAAAGATCCATCAGAATTCAGGACCGGGCAGACAGGGGAGGTAATGGGATGGGTGTTAGGAGGATTGGGAGTGGGGAACATAGTCAGCTGGCTATCACTTATTGCTGACTGAACCTTGGGGATAGACATTCCCTGGGCGCCGGTTTTGGGCGCTGGCTGGGGGTAGACCCCAGCAACACAATTATTATGATACACAAACAATTTCACACCTTTGTGATTTATCTCTTCCTCAACCCAACCTTCTAGCTGAATAGCCTTCGCTACTCTATACCATGCTTCAGCAGTCTTTAATAAACCATTATCTGTAAGCTTGCCTTTCTTTTCTGTCAGTAACCTACGCCAACTTTCTGGTTGCAATCTTCCACATGTCGGTACAGCAATTCTACATACTTTTGCAATTTTTTCAACACCTTTAACCATTTCCTCACCCTCTCTGTCTTCGACTAAATCACATGCTAACCAGCCCTTACTGGGCTTGCTTAAATCCTGTCCCATAATCCCTTTACCCCTATACCAGCGTCCTAGATATAGGGAGAGAGAGGGAAAACTGAACGAGAACGTCTACAATGCTCGACTGCCACCCGAGAATCGTAGGATTTTCTCAGGTGCGTCTTCCCAAAACGTAGACTAGTCACTGAATCCGCCTACCCGGGGTGGTAGACACGGATTGGAGCGAAGTGAGAAGTGTGTGACCAATCACTTCTCTTTTTAAGAGGAATGGGAGTGGATAGTATAATAATATAGGAAGTATAGAAAAGATGAAAGACAAGGAAAATCCTTAGAGACAGACACAGGAGTTCATGAGACTCCTAATTAGACAAACAAGACAACAATACAATTGAAATACAGTGCATGCATCACAGTTCAAATGAAATCAACAATAATCCCTTTCCTTTACTCGTGTGCTTACTCCAAAGTCACCTCCCTCAACCCCGTAGTGTCTCCGCTCGGAGAACGACTTTCGTAAGTCTCACTACCAGCGGCCACGGAAAACAACTGACACCGGTCCGAGTTCCGTCAGCCTCTCTCTACTCTGCAGTCCACAAGAATGTGGCCACGTCTATCCTCACTCCCGTAGTGCCCCTATAAAACCCACTTATAAGTCTCACTACCACGTGATGCGGAAAACAAGCAATGCCTACTTGAATCCCCCCAGGAAACAAAGTCCTCTGCCACAAGACTAAGCCCCCTCACAAATAAACAGAAATACCATGTGCACAAAGAAGCTAGCTAGGCTCTCAAAGCGACACAAGAAGGATCACAGGAAATTATGAGTCTACACAAAATCCACAGTTCCAACACCCCTCTTTTTCCTTACAGCCACAGCCACGAGGCTCCTAAAAGAGGTAAACAGGTAAAGAAGACCCCCAGGAACGCATCCGCAGGTCAACCCCTCTTTTTCCTTACAACCACAATACCGTGGTTCCTAAAAGAGGTGAAACAGGCAACAGAGACCCCCAGGAACGCATCCGCAGGTCACCCCCCTTTTTCCTTACAGCCACAGCCACGAGGCTCCTAAAAGAGGTAAACAGGCAAAGAAGACCCCCAGGAACGCATCCGCAGGTCAACCCCCCTTTTTCCTTACAACCACAACACCGTGGTTCCTAAAAGAGGTAAAACAGGCAACAGAAGACCCCCAGGAACGAATCCGCAGGTCCACCCCCCTTTATCCCAAAAGAGGTAAAATACAAACAGATAGACACACACACTGAAGACCCAGGCAAGTCCCCTGTAGGTCCACCCCCCCTTTATCTCAAAATGGGGAAACAGGCAAACGATTCAAACACACCCAGGCAACAGATAGACTAAAATGCAGGTAAACAAGTGAGTAACGAGACACCGGGCAAGATATTACCTGTCTTTGATGTCCTCCCGGGAAGCAGTCACAGACACGTGGACGGGTCAATCAAAGGGGCCGGAACGTACCGGTGGCTCTGCAGAAGTCTCTACCGTGTATCTGGAGGTGATCAGTCTCCCTTCCTTCCCCCTGGATTCCTCCGTCCACCCTTGTCTTCCTTAGGACGGCTCACCGGCCGGACATAGCCCGATGCCCCACGTTGGGCGCCAAGTTGTTATGGTACTTTTTGAAAGTAAACCAAAATGTTCAAAGTCTATCTGTTCCTGTCCAAATCAATAAAATTAAATTGCGTATATACGCTGAAGTAATTAAGTCTGACACACGAGGTTCAGGTTAAAATAACTTCGAGAAAGTTTATTGGCAAGTGAAGTAAAAGCGGGCGCGCAGGCCCTTTTAAGAGGCATTTTGCGTCATCATTGATTATTAGAATATCAGCAAATAAACATCATCAATTGGATTAATTGTTAAGTGACGGAGTTAGTGTCTTACCTATTGGTTAGTAAAATTAAGAGGTTAGTCCCGTGCCCACCCATCAGAGGTGGGATTATTCTGGACACGGGTGGGGGACAAGGGGGTCCTAAGCGTCATTTTACACGGTCAGTGATATCAGGCTTTATGTCCAGGTGCAAGGTCTCTTATGAATAGAACATTTCATTACTACTGTGTTCTGTGGCCTTCAAACTGTACTATCTTACAAGCTCTTAAGGAGTAGCCAGCAAGTCTTAAGGAGTAGCCAGCACCTCCTGGTACTTGTCCTTGAAGGAAACACGGTCTTTGTCTACTGTATTAATTGGGTTGAGAAGTTCAGTCACGTAATGTAGTTTTAAAATGAACAAGTTAAGTCATGAGGACAAAATGGAGGATTGAAGAAGTCAGGTTAGGAGGACAAAATGGAGGACGAAGTCACAGTATAAAGTTAAAATGGAGTTAGTACAATAATTCAATACAAGTACAATAAAGATTTTTAATAATTCCACATCAGCCTTAGTGTTGAACCCATATTACTGGCTATTGTTAACAATAGCCCTTTCATTAGGAGCCCTTTCCATAACTCCTCTCAACGTGAAAAAATCTTTACTACTTAACACTTGTTAGGTCAGAATTAATGCTCACCTAACAATTATAGGGGTTATTTCTGATATATTCCCCTTATCTCAACCAAAGACCAGCTGCATATCCTTGACACCATGTCCCATTGCACCCGAGAGAAAAAAAAAAAAAAAAAAAAAAAAAAAGAAAAATTCCCTTTCCCCTTCTTTCCTTATAATATCAGATACTAGCCCTGGCCCCTGACTCCGCTATTTACAAAGTCAATTTGTTGGCTTTCAGCCAGTCCAGCAGTTTGGTATTTGACTCAAATACCTCTCTATTCCCTTCAAACGACAGGCTTATTTTGGGCGGATAAAGCCACCTATATTTTATCTCATGACGTCTGAGAACTTGAATTGCTGGATTAAACATTTTCCTTTTTGCTCTCGTCTCGAAGGATAAGTCCTGGAATACTTTTACGCTTTGAAAACTGCCCGAGGTTGGGTGATTCTCTCTTACGGCTTTCCACACTTTTTCTTTATAGTCGTCTGTATTAAAACATGCAATGATATCTCGCGGCGCATCGTTCTGGATGGATTGAGGTTTGAAAAGTCTGTGGCACCGTTCTATTAAGTGATTATGTGAATTACACTCCACCCCCAGCGCAGAAAAGTATTCCATCAGGGTTTGTCTCACATCTTCTGGTCTTCCCTTTTCTGCTATATTTCTAAAACGCAGATTTTTACGTCTAGACCGGTCTTCGATAGCGTTCAATTTAGATTCCAGGTCCAAAATCTTATGATTGGCCGTTTGGCAGTCTTCAGCTAGATTTTGAACATTAAATTCCAGCTCTTTAATTTGGTCCTCAAACTTGTCTATCTTTGCCGCAAGTACATTTATTTCTTGTTTAATTTCTGATTTTATTTCTGTGGCTGTTGTAGCCAACTCCATTTTGATCTGTTGCAAGTTGTCCTTTAAGGTAGAACAAAAAAAAGTGATTGTTAACGGCTCTTTATTGATCTCCGTATCCAAGCATTCCACGCTGACGTCTGTGTCATTCATCATCTGTTTGGAGTTTTTATGTTGGGGAGAGAAGTAAGTTGATAGAGATTTATCTTGCGTTGTATCTTTTTTGTCCTTCCTCAAGGAGGATTTTGTGTCATGTGTCTTTTTAGCAGCCATATTCAGGAGGCACTTAAGGTCATATACAGTATATAATACTATACAATTGCTTCCAATATTTGATGAATTTGATGAATATTAGGTGGATTATATTTAGCAGTAATATATTTAGCAGATATATTGCCACTTGATATTTTTACAAATCCTTCGGATGCAAAGGATCGAAAGAAGGAAAAAAAAAAATAAAAAAAAAAATCCACATCCACTATATTGGTCCCAAGGTACAATTTTAATGTTCTGTACTGTATATTTCACGGTTTAAACATATTATGCTCATATTGTGCACTCATGATAAATTATACCCTTGGGACAACTTTTAGCATTAGGTTGTAGCCCTTTCCTCTTTTCTTTCTCTTTCTCTGTCCCTCTAATAGTTCAGTTACAGAATATGGTCGGAATAGGCATTATTAAAAGCATTGAGGGCATTATTAAAGGCTTCAGACTTCAGGCTTCAGGCTATTTTACCATGCAGAGGCAGAATACGCTGAAAATTTTAGTCTTCACATACCACACAACAAGTTGAAACAGCACAGCGGCTGATATATATTACCGCACTGATGCGTTGTTGGGACTCCGATTATTTTCAATTTTCAGCGTGGCTGTTGTTTTAGGGGCTGAACCACTTGGATCCGTGCATCCGGCGTGTGCATAAGGCTGTCGTCTCTATCCACATTCAGGGCTGCAGATGGTCGGACTGCCGCTTATAGAGTTTCGGATTACTGCAGTGCGCAGTTCTAAGTCCCCCCTTTGAGTATTACCAAATTCCTGGCATGCGATTTGAAAAGCCAGTTGCTGGTATACAGTGTGGAAGCAAGTAAAAACTTAATGGTGCTCGCGGTCGTCTCTCGCCGGGCGCGCCATTACATGGCAGACCGCCCCTCCTCCTCCGTCATCCCGCCGTCAGCACGCCTCCGCACGTCCGCACGTCATGACGCCCCCTCTGCTCTCAAATCCATTCTTAATGAAACACAAAAGCAGAGAAGGGGGGGACCAATAGTGCAAAACCATATGGTAGAGAGGATCACGAACAACACAGACGTAGAGAAATGCCAACTTACAATTTTTAGAGCTAAGCCCAGCTCTAGGTAAAACAGCTTACAGTGGTATTTGATACTCCCCACATGTAGGATATAACTGGGCAATTGGAGTCTCCACACGATTCTTTAAAACTTCTGAGACAGACGTCAGCATATAAAATATAAAAGGAAAAACCCAATGGTGCAATAACTTTGGTAGTACTGCAACAACAGACAACACAGAGGTCCTAAGAGTGCCAACTTACAATCTAGAAAGCTATAACCAGCTCTAAGTAAAACAGCATACAGTGGTATTTAAACTCCCCACGTGTAGGATATTCCTCTAGTGATGCTTGTAGTGCCGGTCTTATGAAAAATAAAATCACAAGAGAGGGCCCATAGTGTTTTCCATATGTAAAAATGACAAAGTGATAAAAAGAAACGTACTTACAGTGTTCAGAGCAGCCACACTGCTCTATGAACCAAGCGTAGGTGGAATAATCCCCACCAGGGATTCCTTTTGCAGTACTGGATCTTGTTAAAAATGATGATAAAAAAATCAGCCAGGATAAAACAGCAGCATATAAAGTAAATGAACTAACCCAAAGTAAAAGGTAGTAACAAAATACTTTAATATAAAACAGAGTAAAAATACACAACGCGTTTCGCCAAACAGTAGGCTTTTTCAAGTGTAAAGATAATAATCCTGGCTTAATCACATTATATAGGCAGCTATATGGCATAAATTACAAAGTTTGGCGCCAAAATGGCGTCATTACCATGTGACCGCGGTCACATGGCTTAAAATTATACATATGATAGGTTAATATGTTAAATCATTAAAAAATAATCGTTTTAAATAATACATATTATGGGCTAATTCTTAACCCACTTGGGACCTATTAGGTAGTTAAAACGAATCAATTTTATGGAGTGGAAGGAGAGAAATAACGGAAAGAAGAGGCAGGGGAAAGGTCACGGGGGCGTGGCCATATTTGGACCAATCAAACGGGCGGATCGGCAAAAACGGCAAAATGCCGTGTATGGTGCTAGGCATGCAGGGAAATGTAGTCCGGATCATGTCTCTGCTAATGACATGATCGGACTGAAATTTAGAACAGAAAAAGGGGTAGGGGGAGTCCCAATTAGTGAGGGGAAAGGGGATTTTAAGCTGCCATAGTGGTAAAGGGCAAGAGGAGAAGGGGGCAGAAGGGTGGCATATAAAGGAAGGACAGTAAATAAAGGGGCAAAGTGATAAAGGGGGGGAGCATAGAATAACAGTCATACAATGTCATCAAATACATATACATATAATGGTGGAAATAAATAATAAAAGAAATAAATAAATAAAAATAAAAGTAATACATAAGACATGAAATGGTGGTCTTAGTATATGGTTATAATATCATAACAATAAAATAACAATAAAAGTAAAATGAAATTAGGAATAATAACAGTGCTGGAGCTAATAATCTATGCATAAAATTAAAATACTACAGGAAATTAAAAAGATCAAATTCTGCATTTAAGCCTTCTGGGGTTAATGTCTTAAGATTAAAAACCCATTCCATTTCGGCCTTTCCCAAAATGTTTCTTATATCGCCCCCTCTCCATGGAATATTGCATATTTGAATAGGGGTAAACTTAAGAACATTAGGGTTTTTTTGATGGTGTGTTAGGAAATGTTTAGACACTGTATGATTCTCAAATCCATTCTTAATGTTCCGACAGTGTTCTGATATCCTAATTTTTAGGCACCTTGACGTCATACCTACATATTGTAGGCCACAAGGGCACTCCAGTAGGTATATAACATTTTTCGTACAACACGTAATGAACTGTTTGATAATATAACTTTTGTTGGTAATATTGGATTTAAATGTTGTGGTTTTATTTGGGACTGACGTTTGGGTAGTTTTACAAACAATACATTTTCTGCATTTAAAAAAACCTTTGACGTTAGACAAGGTGGATAATTTTTTTGATGGTTTGGTCTTTGTAAAATTTTTTGTTAAAAGCGTTTTAAAATTAGGGGCACCTCGGGGGCGGGGCCTGGCCGCCGAGCTGGCCGGTCGCACGGCACAACAGCTCCAGCAAACCTCGCTTAATAAACACAAAATATGGACCTATTGGATCCACTTATCGACCTACCGCGTTGGACCGGCACCTATGGAGTCATTGGACCCGGGGAGAGGCTTGCAGCTGCTGTTTTAGTCCCCCGGGGAGGTATGCATCGCGTCCTCTGGGTGAGGCCTACTCGGGCGGTGAGTGAGGCGGACGGCCGCCGCCCACTATCCTGCCTGATGCTACCCAGCCAGACTCCCTCGGCTGGGTGGACCAGGCCCTGTCTCCCCCCCTCTGGGCCGGTGGGGGTGATCCCGGCCCGCACCCTATGCGCCCTGTGGCCCCGGCTGGGACCGAAACTCTCAAGGCCCCATCAGTCCCCAACACGCAGCCCAGACCACATCTAAGATGGCGGCACCGCGACCCTGCTGGCTCACACGAGCACTTCAGGCCTCCGAGGAGATGTAATCCTCCTGAATTAGGCGCAGGCACTGAACGTCTGCATGAAACAACCCAGCAACCGCCGGACAAGCGCTACCAAGGCCCACCCTCGACAAAAAGGCGGGAGCGGTTGCTTGCTGACCAGCGAGGCACAGACCCATCAACTTAGACCCAGCGATTGACCCCTCGGGCCTGCCCAGACGACTAGCGCAGAGTGCTCACCCTAACTCCGTTCCGAAGATCTGGCAGGCACTGCCTCCACAACAGCACATCGACACTTACCAGCCAGACTACAGAAAAGAGGCACCAAACAGCCAGAAGAAAGCGGCGGAAGAGTGCTCCACATCACAGGGGGACTCACAAGCCTTCAGCACCCAAGGCAGCAACGACTGAATGAAACAGCTCTGGACTCACTGGGGACACTGAACCTGCATAACATCCCACCTTGGAGTACAGGTGCCTGACGGCCTGCTACTGGGGTGTTGGGGTGCTTTTATAGCATAAGCGAGGGAACCCAGAACTCTTATTGTATTTCATGATTACATGTCTGCATATACTGCCTGTTTAGTTTTGCACTTCACAGCTATAACACGTGATGTAGCTACCATTTACCTACTGCTAATCAATGCATAACGTTACATGCCAGAATTGTTCATGCCTAACCATAATGCTTTAGTTTATCTTCACCAGATATATTGTTTGTTGCATAGATCTAGCCTAAATTTACCAAATAGCTACCTACACAAGCGTCTGTTTCTCGAGTTATTTTTAAATATTATAAACTGTGCTTATTCATCTTATGCCCCGCATGTTGAGCGTGGGAAAAGCCGGAGGACTGCTCTTGGGGCACCTCTGACCTGTCTGTGTTATATTTTATGCACAACAAAAATAAAGAATTAAAAAAAAAAAAAAAATTAGGGGCACCTCTAAAAATGATATTAGGTTTTTCAGGGATAATTTTATTGAGAACAGGGTCTTCAGATAAAATGTGCCAATGTTTGTGGATAGTTTTCCTTATGTCTTTGTTCTTGTTATTATAGTCAAAAATGATGGGTAGGGAAGGGGTAGTGGTGGAGTTTTTATTTTTGTATTTTAGCAGACTACTCCTTTCACCAGACTTGATTTTAGTGATAATGGTTTCAAGTTTTTCTTCTGAATAATGTTTGTCTAAAAATTTGTTTTTTAAAATGTTGCTTTACACTTGAAAAAGCCTACTGTTTGGCGAAACGCGTTGTGTATTTTTACTCTGTTTTATATTAAAGTATTTTGTTACTACCTTTTACTTTGGGTTAGTTCATTTACTTTATATGCTGCTGTTTTATCCTGGCTGATTTTTTTATCATCATTTTTAACAAGATCCAGTACTGCAAAAGGAATCCCTGGTGGGGATTATTCCACCTACGCTTGGTTCATAGAGCAGTGTGGCTGCTCTGAACACTGTAAGTACGTTTCTTTTTATCACTTTGTCATTTTTACATATGGAAAACACTATGGGCCCTCTCTTGTGATTTTATTTTTCATAAGACCGGCACTACAAGCATCACTAGAGGAATATCCTACACGTGGGGAGTTTAAATACCACTGTATGCTGTTTTACTTAGAGCTGGTTATAGCTCTCTAGATTGTAAGTTGGCACTCTTAGGACCTCTGTGTTGTCTGTTGTTGCAGTACTACCAAAGTTATTGCACCATTGGGTTTTTCCTTTTATATTTTATATGCTGACGTCTGTCTCAGAAGTTTTAAAGAATCGTGTGGAGACTCCAATTGCCCAGTTATATCCTACATGTGGGGAGTATCAAATACCACTGTAAGCTGTTTTACCTAGAGCTGGGCTTAGCTCTAAAAATTGTAAGTTGGCATTTCTCTACGTCTGTGTTGTTCGTGATCCTCTCTACCATACGGTTTTGCACTATTGGTCCCCCCCTTCTCTGCTTTTGTGTTTCATATCCAACCACTGCGATTCCAAAGCGAGAACAGAAGAACAGTTACTCAAGGTCTACACTGCACCTATAGAGACTTTCCTTTTCGTGTTATCGTTTTCGTTTATTTTATCCAGCGCACCCTGTATCTGTTGTTTTTTGTTTTATATTTGACGCTGTAACTTTTGAAAACAATATAAAAACTTTACATGAGGGGTACTGTTGTACTCGGGAGACTTCGCTGAACACAAATATTTGTGTTTCAAAAACAGTAAAAAGTATTGCAGCAATAATATCGTCCGTGTAAGTGCTTTTTGTGCGTGAAAAATGAAAAAAAAAGTCACTTTTACTGGCGATATCATCGTTGTAATACATTTTACTGTTTTGAAACACTAATATTTGTGTTCAGCGAAGTCTCCCGAGTAAAACAGTACACCCCATGTACAGGTTTGATGGTGTCTTGGAAAGTTATAGGGTTAAATATAGTGCTAGCAAATTAAATTCCCTATACTTTCGGCATGGGTTGTCAGGCAGATCCCGCTAATTGTAATTAATTAGGATACCTAATTATGTAAAAATATTACATAAATATATGTGTAGAATTAATATATGTATATATATATGTGTGTATATATATATATATATATATAATTTTGTAAAAATATTTTTATTTATATATAGGTATATATATAGTGATATATACGTATATATTTATGTATGTATTTATGTTTAGATATATATATATCATTTCGTTCTACATGTATTTTTATATAAATATATATATATTAATATCACAATACAGTTAGAACGAAATAATACACATCTATATATTTTTTAATTATTTATTTTTAATTTTATTTTTTTACGTATTTACATATTTTTTTTATATTATATAAAATATTATATATATTTAATTTTTCACCTGTACCTGGCTACCTGATTCCTGATCTACCTGGCTGAGGACTGCAAACACCTCCTGGGGGACCTAGCCTCAATTTATGTACATCTATGTACCCTGCCTATATAGTTTAGAGCAAACTTATAAATGCTCAGCAAATTTAGAGTTTTTCCAAGCTTCTCAATTTAATATTATGTGTTTTGCATACTACCCTATATTGGCGTTCTATATTTTCAGAACCTAAGGGCATCCTACAAATTTGTGGAACTATATTCAATCTGCGAAATCACCTGCTCTTGTTTTTTAATTTGTATATGTAAGTGTATTTTAGTGACTATACACTAAGGTGTTTTTTGCTGCACGCTATATTATTAGCACATTTCTTGATTAGCGCCACCCTTTTTCTTTCTATCTCTTATATAAATATATATATATATATAACAATAATTATATATATATATATATATTTAATCAGTATCAGTCTACGTGTAATTTGATATTAATATATATAAATATATATATATATATATATATATATATATAAGAAACCAAGAGGGCTGCACTCACCTGAACATGCAGCCCTCTTGGTTTCTTTTATATATTTGGGAGTCCCAGGCCAACTCCTTGGTTTTGCACCCCTCCCTGTTACAGGTGCCTCATTCCAGGACCCTATTTAGCCTTGACTTGCAGAGAGTCCCAGTAAGGAAGTATTTCCCAAGTAAGTGGATTAATCTCATAAGAGCAAGCATTAGGCTGCTATTAGGATAGGACCTGCTGAATATGGGGTACTTTGACGTAGTTGGCAGGCTTATGCAATGTATGATCATATAATGTAACTAAACCCCCATCATTTTTTGCCTAGGTGAGGTGTTTTTAAATAAAACTATTACAATCTCTAAGATTGGAAATCACTGTTTAGTTAATGGGCGAGTGCGCTGGATTCTGTATTTTGTATATATATATATATATATATATATATATATATATAATATCAGATGTCCCGCACTCAATTTTCCGGTCTTGTGCTTACCTCGGTGCTGCCTCAGCCGTTAATATAAACAAATAGAAAGGAGTGCACTCGAGAGGACTTCTTAGAAAAAATCAATTCAGTTTATTTTGCAAACGTGCAAACATTCAAAGACGATCAAGTCGACGTTTCAGTCCTCGAAGGACTTTTATCAATATATATATATATATTAATAGTAAAATACACCTAGACGGTGTATGTGTGTGTATGTATATGTGTATATATATACTTAGATCATATATATATATATATATATATATATATATATATATAACCAAAATGTTCAGATTACTCTTTAATTTGTTAGGGTATATAAGGACATGGTTGTACTCTGTTTTGTATCTTGATAAAGACCTGCGGGTCGAAACGTCGATTTTCTTCACGGAATAAATTGCTTGAAACAAGTCCTCTGGAGTGCTCTACTCTTTTCTTGGATATATATATATATATATATATATATATATATATATATATATATATGATCTAAGTATATAATTATTTTTTTTTACACTTATTTTTTTTTTTTTTATTTTACTTTTTTAAATATCAGACAGTCCCCCTGCTGGTGGGAAGTAATAAAAAAAATCATTAAAAAATGTGTAAAATAAAATAAATATATTTATAAATATATAATATATATATATATTATATATATATATAATATATACATATGATATATATTTAACGTCATACATAGTGTATTTTAATACTAATATAAGTACATATATTAGTATTAAAATACACTTAGAATGACGTTACATTTATATAATATACATATATTATATATATAATAGATATATACACATATATTATATATATATATATATATACGTATAATTACAATAATAAAATAAATAAAATATTGATACAAAATTCAATATAAATTATATATTCATATGTAATTTCATTCTAACTGTATTTTGTTATTAATATATATATATATGTATATATATATATATATATTGGTAACAAAATACACTTAGAATGACATTCTATATATATCTATCTATATATAAAATGCAAATAACCGCAAATATATATATATAGATAAATACATATAATTACATAAAAGATTACATTAGTATACACGTAGAATTTAAATACCTATAAATGCATATATATTAAAATTCTACATGTATATTTAAGTAATATTTTAACATAATTAGGTGATTTGATAAAATAAAATTTGATTGACATGCCTGACAACACAGGGAGAAAGTGCAGAGAATTTAATTCGCAAGCACTATATTTGACCCGGTAACTCTCCAAGACACCATAAAACCTGTACATGGGGGGTACTGGTTTACTCGGGAGACTTCGCTGAACTCAAATATTAGTGTTTCAAACTGGTAAATTGTATTACAACGATGATATTTTAAGTAAAAGTGAAGTTTGCATTTTTTACAAACGAACTGCACTTTTATGGACTATATTATTGTTGTAATATGTTTTACTGTTTTAAAACAATAATATTTTTGTTTAGTGAAGTCTCCCGAGAATAACAGTACCCCCCATGTACAGGTTTCATGTTGTTTTGGAAAGTTAGAGAGTCACATATAAGGCTTGCATTTCATTTTTTTGACATTGAAATTTGCCAGATTGGTTATGTTGCCTTTGAGAGCGTATGGTAGCCCAGGAATGAGAATTACCCCCATGATGGCATACCATTTGCAAAAGTAGACAACCCAAGGTATTGCAAGTGGGGTATGTCAAGTCTTTCTTAGTAGCCACTTAGTCACAAACACTGGCCAAATATTAGTTGTTTTTTTTTGCTTTTTTCACACAAAAACAAATATGAACGCTAACTTTGGCCAGTGTTTGTGACTAAGTGGCACTAAAAAAGACTAAACATACCCCACTTTCAATACCTTTGGTTGTCTACTTTTTCAAATGGTATGCCATTATGGGGGTAATTCTCATTCCTGGGCTACCACACTGTCTCAAAGGTAACATTACTAATCTGGCAAATTTCAATTTGAAAATGGAACGTTCTATATTTGACCCTGTAACTTTCCAAAACACCATAAAACCTGTTAATGGGGGTTCTGTTGTACTCCTGAGACATCGCTGATTACAAATATGTGCATTTTTTTTGCAGTCAGTATTATGACATTCACAGCTAAAATGTCAGACGGAAATACAAATATTAAAGAAAAAATCTTATTTTCTCACTTTTTTTTTTAAATTTTATTCATAATAAATTATGTTCCATATATGAATAGTTAATGATAAATTAAAGCCCTGTTTCTCCTGAACAAAATGATGTATAATAAGTGTGGGTGCATATAATATGAAAGAGGGGAACTACGGGTAAACAGACATATAGCGCAAATTCCAGTTTTTGTTTACATTTTGTTTTCATCAGAACGTGCACTATTGACTCCGTCCTGAAGGGGTTAAAGAAGACATCCCAGGGTATTTCAAAAGGGATATTTTGAACCTTAGCGTGAGATAATTTTTCCGCTAGCTTGTACCAAGTGTAGTGGTAATAAGCCTTTTATATATATATATATATATAAAAGTGGTATATAGTGGTAATAAGCCACAGTACATTTTGCAAACCTTATGTGTGCTATGACTGTTGCTCAGCTATGTCGTCTGAGTACAGCAATACCCCCTGTATGTACCTTTGCCTAGTATATGTGGATGTTGAAGGGGCACATTTGAGACGCAGCCATTCATTTTTTTTCTAACTTTGAAGTTTTACGCTGTGTCCATGTTCCAATTTGGAGTAGTTTAGATGGTTGGTTATTGAAACTTCCCCACAAACACATACTATTTATTAACCCCTTAAGGACCAACCTTCTGGAATAAAAGGGAATCATGACATGTCACACATGTCATGTGTCCTTAAGGGGTTAAAGAATACACCCTGGGGTAATTCAAAAGTCATATTTTGAACCTTAGCGTGGGATCATTTTTTCTCTAGTTTGTTCCAGGTGTAGTGAAATGAGTGTTTTTAAATGTATTTTTTTACTTTTTACATTTTTTGTAACTTTTTAAAACTATTTTTTAAACTTTTGTTTTGCTTATTAATTTTTTTAAACTTTCCTAAACTTCCTTAAAACATTTTTCTACTCTTTTTTTTTTCTTTACCGTTAACCCCTAACTAGCAGTAAGTAGCACTAACAGTAAATTCCCCATTTCCCCATAACTCCCACCCACCCCAGCTAGCAAAATATTTAATTATACAATATTTAAATTAGTTAATTAAGTAAATTGAACCCCTGAGGGTTAAAAAATAAATATAAGTTAATCGTCAGGGGTTAAATAAATTTAGATCACAGTATAATACTGTGATCTGTATTTTGATCACTGTAGGCAGTGATCGACTGTCAGGGAAGGGGTTAATTTTTTATTTGGACTGGGTAAAGGGGGGTGTTTTTTTTTAATTTATTTTTATTTGTGCATGCATTAACAAGCGTGCAGCGCCACAACAGCAGTTGCAGGCGTTTTCATAGCTTTACAATACGTGGCAATTAAACAGCACATTTTTAATAACATGAAAAGGTCAGACTATGGAACATTAATGGTTCACATGGGACTTACTAGGCTAAACATTTATTTATTTATGCTTAGGAGTGCGATACGATTTTGGCATTGCTTGTCTAAGAGGGGTATGCGTTTCTACTTATGCCACTGTTAAAACTGCTTGGGTTCTCGCTTGTTTAGTCATCAATATGGGCAAGTCAGAGAGTGAAAAATTAGAGGAGTGACAGCATAGCATGTACTAGCATTTTTGCCTATGGGGTGGGATAAGTATATCTTACTGAATCGTGTGGCAATCAATATGCTAGTGTTGTTAGAAAGTCCAGACAAAAGATAAGGCTCTTTCCGTAGGGATCCCGGGGTGTCATCCCACCCCGGCGCTTGGTAAGCTCTTCTCTTTCCCAGGTGGTGCAGTGGTGTCCCCCTCCGCTGTCTTGGTAGTGTGCGGCAGTAGCTGCTGTGTCTCTGGTCCAGACTGTTGAGGTGGGCTATTTCTGGCTGGGTGAGTGGTAAGCTCGTTCGGCCCCCCAGGTCAGTCTTTGCATGACTAGCAGCGCCGGGGGTTCGGTGGTCGCCATGGCTTTGCGTTGTAGGGCTTAGCCTGTAGGGTCCTGCTCTTTTGATGCCCCCTTTATCTGTGCTTATCAACTGCAGCTTGTACCTTTGGTGGTTAGTCAGCCGACATATCCCTGGGGCAGGCTGTGGTGTTGGAAGGTCTCTCCTGCGCTCAGCTTAATCATGCGGGTAGGTCGCGCTGGCCATCTTGAGGAGCACTGCCCTATGGTCTGCGGCAGGGTATGTGTTTGCAGGCCCTGCTTGCTGCACCTCTGGTTGCCCGTGCAGACTGTGATAACCTCCCGGTTCTGAGGGGGAAGCCAGGCACCGGCCAGAGACCCGAGAGAGCGGCCGTCTCGTCCCGGCTCAAGCTCCCATGTGCCCCAGGCCCCTTTTTTTTTTAAATGTTAAGCCCTAGTTAGCCTAACACCAAATCCCCCAGTTCCCCACTAACTTCCACCCTCCCCAGCTAAATATATAATTTTAAAATACTTAAATTAATTAATAAAATAAATTTAACCCCTGAGGGTTAAAAAAAACAAAAACAAAAAATAAACATCTGATCATTATAAAATGCAATCCCTGCCAATTTATCACTGTAGTCAGTGATCAATTGGCATGGAAGGGGTTAATTTTTTTTTATTAAAATGGGTAAAGGGTGGTGGGATTTTAATTAAACTTTCTTTTTTTTTTTTACACAGGGGGCAGGATCACTGATGATCCGTCTCCCTGCACTTCACAGAGAACCCAGAAGTGCAGGGAGGCGGAAGGTGAGTATACACAGCACATGTGCTCGCTCTGACAGCCTGTCAGAGTGAGCACATGTGCTGGGACAGCGCGATCCGGTGCTCCCGGTCTGCCTCTAATACAGAGGCAGACCGGAGCACCATTAACCCCACGATCGCGGCGATCCGGGGTTCATTTTAACGGGTGAAGGACAAGGTCCGTCACTCGTCGTTATGGCAATCCCCTGAGTGACGGTCACTCGTCGTTAAGATCCAATTTAAGTTTTTGGACTGTTTTTTTTTTAAATATGTATTCTACTGATCCCTTTATCTAATCCAATTTTAAATTGCTTCATTTTCTCTTGAATAAGAGCAGAGCCAGGAACAATAGTGTTTGAAATACAGATTTCTATTCCTTTCTATTGCGCACCAATCGTGCTAGTTCTGTTCATCGGAGACCATTCTTTATGCATTGCATGGGGCTCTTTCTTACTTACTAACATAGTCTGGTTCCGTATTTATAAACGTTTGACATGCTATAGTTCTTGTTAATGTTCTAATGTAGAGCTGCCAAAAAGGTAGATCCCCAGATGTCATAGAACTACAACTCCCATGATGCTTTGCATGCCTTTAGAATGGCAAAGCATTATGGGAGTTGTTGTTTTGAAAACATCTGGGGACCTTTCGGGTACCCCTGTTCTAATGTTTTGTTTTTTTTTTAATCTATTAACGCTTATGTATCAGACATCTCGGAGTGTCATGTGCACAATTCCTTTAATCCTCTTAGAGGCACATTATGTCTGCCAACTTAATTATGCTCGGTTTCTATTTGCTAATCACAATTTATTTTCTGTAAAAGTAACTTTTTCTTAAACGGCTTAATACATTCTTATTAATCACAGATTTGTATTCCTAGCACTATAGTGTTCCTTTAAGGATCTTTGTAAAGCCCATAAAAACTTTTTTTTTTTGAGTGAATCTCAAATAATATATTATGGTCACCATTTCTCAAGTGAATGTTAGAAAAGAGATCAATACTATTACAATACCATACAAGTATATGTGTCATTTGTGTGTTTCCTATATTAGTTTATATACCCAGCTTTTATATTTAATTCACTTATTTCCTCTTAAACACACACACAAACTTATAATAAATATGCTGAAAACCAAAACATTAGTAGAAATATTTTATTTACGTTTTTGTGGCTCAGATAAAAAGGGAGAGAAAGGAAGACATACAATAGAATACTAATATAATACAAACAATGGAAACCTTTCATAATTTCCATCAACTATAAGAACAATAAAATTTATGCCTATGCAGCTTTTATTTAATGTAGCATAAATATTTTCCGTGAACATGAGTAAATGTGTTCATCAAAAATTAGTTTTTTTTTTAAGACCACAAGAATATATCCTTAGTCTTTGGGTAAATAAACTCATAAATTCAATCACTAAGGTACTTGCGGTTATTTCACCCATATTACACCCATTGTGGATACATTTTGTTTTGCTCTATACAAGAATTCTAATCTACAGTTACCCCCAAGACAAATATTTTACAGTATTTTCTACCAAGAGAAATGTGCAGAGGTTTAATGAGAAATCAAAAAATTTGGGCCTACATTTTTTTATTTGCACATCAATTGACTACAATTCAGGGTTTAGTGAATAAACGCAACAACTTGCAGTTCTGTATGCTGTAGGGAAATAAGTAGATACGCAGTTTCAAACATTGACACCCTGTTGTAGAAGCACACACACACAGATTATTGCTAAAGCAGAAGTAGTAAATTAAGACAATTCCTCCATATAAAAAAAAAAAAAAAAAAGTTGGGTTTATGTAATTATTTTGTTCTGGATTTAAGTATGTACATGTGCACATGGCATATGGGGTGGTTCAGAGTACTAATTGGTTATTAATGGATTTTTAAGAAAACACCCACAAAAATTTTTCAACTGCAATTATTTTTATTTCTCTTTCTAAATATTTTAGACATTTAAAATTGTAAAAGTCCACTAGGTAAGATTTAACCAGGAGTCACAGAAGATAATATTTGCATAATGTCTCCATGTACGGCAGCTTTCTTGTTTTGCTTTTTTGAAAGACAATACATCGATAAAGTGATCATATTTTGTTTGAAACATTACTGGAGCAGTGTTCGCATTTTTTTCCCTCTTTGAGGAAGGCAATCTCTATACGCATTTTTTCTGCATCCTAACAAAAAAATAAAAATAAATAAAAAGATACATTAAAACAAAACCACGCACTATAGGCATTTTAAAGAGAAATGCAATGTCCTGATGACTGGACACTACTCACATGAAAGGAATACTGAGGAAAATACTACACATAAAATAAATAAATATAGATACAAATCATATTTTCAAGAAAACCCAGGACATATTGGACAATTCACTGTGGAAACTACTGGGCTAAGCAGTTAAATTCTATTGGTGACTCATTCCCTTTAACAATTTTATGCACCAGTTTTTACACCAGAACATTTGACTAAATCTTACATCTAGTATGAAAAACATGAACAATCTCAATGAATAAGATGCCACAGGCATTAAGCACTGTGGCATATCTGTATGGTGGCAATAAAGGGTTAGTTGTCCTGTTGGTTCAGTGAGGGAAAGTTAGTGAAAGTTCTTGACCCCTGGTAAGGTTGTTGGGCTGAGTAGGACAAGTCACTGGGCAGATTTGATGACACAGCTGTTGCTGGGGATAAGAACTGGCTGGGGATTGGTTGCTGGCCGTGAGCGAGAAAAAGAGCGGGAAGCCAGGCAAGCATAAAAGTGGCAGCGCGAGCACAATCCCTGTCAGAGGTCTTTCAAGACAGGATAAGCACGGACGGACCCCCGCCCTCCCTCCCCTACTTGCTAACTTTCTTTACAATTATTGTTGTGGTGTTGGAAAGCATTGGGGAAAAGTCATCCTCAGTTCAAGTTCTGAGGAAGGATATGTGTTAAATGGTTGTATATAAAAGGCGGTCAGGTTAGCTATGACTGACTGACAATTAAGTGATGGTGAAAGTTAAACGTTTTGGAAGTAAAGTGAAAAGATTATGTGAATATGTTACCATTATCAAGTTATGGTGGTATGCCCCTTTTAAGCTTTAAATAAACACCATGGTCAAGCCCATTGAAACAAACTGTGTGTGTTTATTGTGTGGTCTAACTTATTTATGTGAAATATTGCCTACCATACATATATTCCAGGGACATATGACATTATTAGTTACTCCACTTACTTCGAAAGCATTTTTCCTATATTGGGCATTGGCAATACTAAGATTAGACCTACAAAAGGTAAGGTGCACACACAGGTCTTTGTATGAGCTCCAAATCTCAAGATTTCCACAAACTGAACCTCGTCACTGGTGCTTAGAGAGGCCTGCTGGCGAGTTTCTTTCCAAAAGACTATGGGCCCTTAAAAAAAAACAACAAAAAAACGAACAAGGGGAACAAGCTCCAGGGTAAGACTATTGACTATGTTTGATAGTTTGTTCGCTTTTAAACTACCGAACTAGACCAACCGCCAGCCCGGATTCTCTGAAACTGTTTTGGGCATGGTACCATGCGTGCAGTCGGTCAAATTATGACTTCCAGGAAATTCCTGAACCGATCTGGGTGATTTTTGGATATGTTGGTCACCCAGATCGGGGCCATCAGGGGATGTAACTTTTGTGGGGATTTTGTGTTCAAGGTATTTTTGGGGTTTTGTAAAAATGCATGTTTTCTGTGCCTGGAGATAATAGAGTTTTATACAGTGCTGACTCCATTAGCTCCCAGGCACAGGTGAGGGATTGACCTATTTTGTATGGGAGTGTCCAGGACCTGAGAGCCAATGTAATAATGTGTATGTTTTTATTGTAGTCTACTCTCATGTCCAGGGGGGAGCGCCCCTTGCATGGGTACCTGAATATAAGGCCAGTTGTGGCTGCCATTAAAGAGATTCGTTTTACCCTTCATGAAGTCTAGGCTCATGTTTGGGGGCTATAGTCACTTTGGGGATTGCAATAATCACTATACTCCCTTGGCTTACAACAATTGCTCTTGTCTGCAGTCTTCTTTGCTCTCTGGACTAGGAGGTCTACCCAGTGAAAGCTGGATCCTGGTCTTGAATTCAGGGTGGGTGGAGGACAGCGAGACCCCAACCAAGCGACGGCGGTTTGTGGGTTTTTACGGTGGTTATGGTGTCTGGTGCGGTGCTCACGGTACTCAAGAATTACTAGGAAGCCGCGATTGACGGAGGTATCCAGTCGGGTGCCAGGCGTTCCGTCACAACTCGCATTTAGTTACTGGAAATGCAGGTTAAATTTACAGTGTTTTGCTATTTTATTTTACACTTCGACATATTTAGTAACGGCTCATGTGTGCTTTCTTCACTCCTTACGCCTGTCTCCTTGCTCTTTTGTAGTGGTATGAATGATGC
This sequence comes from Pelobates fuscus, assembly GCF_036172605.1. NCBI lineage: Eukaryota > Metazoa > Chordata > Amphibia > Anura > Pelobatidae > Pelobates > Pelobates fuscus. The sequence continues at coordinate 269,183,679 of NC_086320.1, read as the reverse complement.
TGAACTGTAGGTACTTAATGTTTTAATGACTGCACCTGGCTGTGATGGACCAAGGAGACTTGTGCATGCACCTGGCTAAACATTCACTGGTCCTGCTCTGAACACTTTTGGGAGAGGAAGTGGTTAAGAATGCTACCTGGTCTGGTCATGGGGGAAAGCTCAAGGAGGGTGTTAAAAACTTCTAGCAATTATTTATTTAAGTGTTAAATTTCTGCGGCAATTAGCTCATGATTGGCAGCGTTTGGTGTATGTTAGTCCTACTACAAATAGGTTATATTACTGTCACAACTCAGCCATGGCAGCAATGTGGAAGGTGGTTTGGAGATTGTTTGAAACAGTCCCATACATATAATAAATATAAAAAGACTGCATTTGCGTTTGGCGGCAAGTCACTTAATTCTGGCTTGAATTAAATCAAAATTAATTTGAGAGTCAAAATAATCAAGATGATAATGTATCCATTTAACACTTGATAAATCTAAAACACACACACCTCTATGAGTTTAGTATTCTCTTTCTTAAGTTTAACAAGGTGCTGAATCTTCTGGTTGAGATTTTGGTGACCAAGTAATTTTCCATTTTCTTCAGCAAGAAAGACAACTTGCTTCCTTAGCATATCCAGTTCCTACAATTAATTGATAAACACAGATATTAGTTATGGCTCTCATAGAAACTATAATCATAACATAAAAAATACCAATGCTTAATCATATTATACCACTACTTTCAAAAATAAACACCACCGAGGTACATCATTTTAAATATTGGTTATAGTGTCATTTTATGTGCATCTTGTTAACAATATTTCATTATTGTATAGACCCTAGAAAAGATAACTGGATGACTGTGTGTGTTTTGGGGGTGCATGAAATACTTAAACTACAGTTGCTGGTTACATTTATGCATGCAAAGGTCTCGTACATGTTTATTTCTCACATGGTAGCACACTGAGATTAAATGTCAGCCTCCTATCAATAAGACACACATATATGGATCAAGGTGACCTGTCAATTGAGTAAGATATGATCATCTATTCTGGTTCTGATGAAAGAACAGTTTTAAACTACAGATACCTTATTATTCTCTTTTGGGTTTGCTGCCACCTAGCGGGTTTCAAGCAAAATCACCACTTTAATTAAAAATGCTTAAAATACTTTTGCACACAATTGTGACTGTTACAGGACACAATGTGTTACTTTCTCTTTATTAAATTCAGGAATGTCTGTATTCAGTGCAGCTAGGACAAAGGAAATTGAAGGCATTTGAATGCCTCTTCTATTATCCTTGTGTAAAAAGAGCAGTTTTTTTTGCATTCATCAGGTATGGGTTGACTGCAGCCAGTGCAACGTTTTGGTTCTCTTCCATTTTTATAGGCTTTTCAGGGGATTCCCTGAATGTTCATTCTAGATTTTAACAATGATCCATAACTCCTACTACAAGTGCAATGCTGACAGGAAAATTACAGGACTTTTACATGACTATCAGAAATACCTCTAACTGACATTCCTGAAGAAGAAATGTTCCCTCTAATGTCAGAATAGTGTGTTTTTATAGTATTTCTAACCACTTCACTTGATTAATTTACCAGATAGGCCATGGCCAAGAAATCAGAAGTGAGTGTCCCATTTATTTGATTGCTCTTCTATTGTCAATAATTTGAGTCTCTTATTGCTACTTACTACTCTGAATAAAACCGTAACAGCTTGGCATTCCGTTCTTCCCACCCATTGGGTGCTTTTGTTGACAGTCAGTCAATTAATAATTTCCCACCAAGGACATCTGTATGTGTCAAAGATGTCCTTCATGAGCTTTTTGAGCTTGCTTACAGCTAGACATAAAAATCTTGTATATGGGCATGGCAGAACTATAGTCGTTCAAGCAAATAAGCGCAGGAAGTAAATGGGACCCTACAGTCCATTTTTCAATGCAAAAACTGAATGAGTAATATAGAATTGTTAGTATATGACAGTTCTATTTCTTACCTGTGAAAGTTTTTCAGTTTCTTCATATTTTCCCTCTAGTAGTGACCTTATTTCTTCTTTTTCTTGGAAGGCTTTAGCCTCCAAACCTCTTGTTCTTTCAATTTCCTTGCTCAGTTCAGTTAGAAAATGCACTTTATTGTTAAGAAGACTTTTTGTTTCTTCTAACCTATGTAAAAAAAATAAATTAAAATGTCAAAAGAAAATTCACTAAATAAACTTGTTTAATTAGGGGGCCTTCTTTACATCTGTATACTGTTAGCATTATTTTATCAATTGGTTGCCCTTCAAACATCACATCAGAAATTACAAAAGTAATTATTAAAAACAAAGCTTATTAGGGTGTGCTTATTTCTATTTTAGAGTTCATGACTGTTTGACCTACAACAAGTTTCCCATAGGACAACTAATGTCCACACTTTTAGGTTTAGCAATTGAATTAACTAATTTGTGGCAAGTCATAGCAAAATATTTTAAAGAAAAATAACTAAATTTACCATGTTCACTCTGAAAGGCACACAGAAATATTAAAGGGATACTATTTTTTTCCCCACAGACAATTGCATATACCGGCTGGATGTTTCTATTTTCCTCGCAAATGTTATACCTCTGAATGTACATGAGGATTCAGTATAGGCTTTGATAAAACATTACTTTCTATAGCTTTCATGAAATGTGCTAATTTATTTTTTGTTAGTCAATTGGTCAAATTCTCAGAAGTGATTCAAGGCATTTGGGGCCAATCTCAATCTAAAACGGCAAGAGTTAGTAGAAATATCCAGAATGGCTGGCCAGGACAGGAACAATATTAGGCACTACTGATGTTAGAAAACCAAGACAATGTTACATTGCACAATATGATGGAACTTACTCTGCCTCCAACTTCAGCAAATGATCTGCTGCTTTACCCTAATGTGGAAAGGGAAAGAGGGAGATAAATACACTACAATAATGAAGGAAAATGTTTTCAAGATCTATCTTATAAAGTAATATAATTGAACCTAGAGGAAAACCATTAACAATATTATAAACATTGGAAATTAAATATTTGTAAAAAATGAAGCTCAAATTGATTTAACCAACTAAAGATAACTACGTATATATACTTATGTGTATATATATATATATATATATATACACACACACACACATAAATATCCACACACACAATAGAGAAGCACAAGAAGACACAGGGAGCGGTTAAGGTAAATAAAGCCCAAAACGTAATAAAAATACCTTTTCCATCCTTTCTGAAACTTCTTTCTCAATTTCTTTCTTTAGTTCCTGCATGTCAGATTGCTTCTGTTCATCACTAAAACAAATTAAGAATAGTGCATCACTTTCACACATTTTTTTATTTTATTTTTTTCATTCCTTTTTATTAAGTTTTTCTTATTTTTACAAAACATTAAGTATTAACAATTATACTTAATCAATAAAACATGATTCTGTTAAGAATCCAACATGCATTACATTACCATACAATTATATCCTAGCCATAGAATTTTTTCATCTATATACACAAAGAGACTATAAAAGAAAATGTTGGAAAAAAAGAAGTTATTGTTAATTATATTTGTTGTTTCTTAGCTATGGTTAGTTTATCTGCATTCATACCAACCAGCATATATTTAAATATCTTATTATCTCCCGTGTAAAATGGGTAATCTCTATTTCATTATGACAATGGGCCACGTCTATTCTATTCGTTTTATGTCTGTTATAAGAGAGTTATATGTTTCTCTTAGTAGGTTTTGTTTTTTGTTATCGTTATACCAGGTTGTTCCTTTTTCCATCTCTAGTTGGTTCAGAATTTGTTCTTTTATATGTTGTAGGTCAGGGATATCCGTATTTTTCCATGATCTTGCAATCAACAGCTTTAGAGCCATAAAACAGTGAATGACTAATATTTCATTTTTTTTGTTTAATTCGTTATTATATATATGTAGTAAGGCAGTTTCTGGTGTAAAGTTTAACTGTATATTACTTATCTGTGTTATTATATTATATATAAGCTCCCATATTGGTTGAATTCTTGGGCAGCTCCACCATATATGTAGCATAGAGCCGTCTAAATTAAAGCATCTCCAACAATTTGGAGGGTTAGTACGGCAAATTTTGTTTAGTCTCTTTGGAACCATGTACCATCTATAGCAGACTTTTATAAAGTTTTCCAATATATTTAGGGAATGGAGATTTTTTTAAATTTTTTGGAAAGCTTTTCACCAAGAAATAAAGTCGATTTTGCTGTCAAATTCTCTTTCCCATTTTTTAAAGATCACAGGAATATTTGGTTGATTTATGAGATTAAGTAGCTCTATTATTGTGGAGTATTTTTTATTCGTGGTGTCTTTAGTTAAGATCTTTCTAGTTAAATTTCCTATATCCCCATTGTATTTTATCAGGTGCTTCTTTAAGAAGCTTTTGATGCATAAATAGCTAAAAATTTCCCTAGATGGTAGGTCGAATCTTGTTTTTATGGTCGGGTAATCTTCTATCTGATCATTTCTATATAAATCCTTGATACATATGTCGAAATTTTTATACCAGTTTTCCATATTTATATCCTCCATAATATTTTCTACCATATTTATAGATAAAGTATCTGGGATTTGATCCGCTATTCCCAATTTTTTTTTATTATATACCATTCATTTATTGTTTGTGAAATAATTTAACTTTTGGTTTCTGGTAAGCATACCCTTTTGTTTATGTTGGCCCAAAGTAATGTTTCTAAATTTGTAACCTCCTCTCTGTATAATTCTATTTTGTACCATGCTTGTTCTTTGCAATCTTTAGCTTGTAAATTTAGGGCATGTGTTGTCATAATTGCATGATAGGTATTAATTATTAATGGGTACCCCAGGCCCCCCCGGTGAGTTTTGTTCGCTAATGTTAATGAATTAATTCTGGGTTTCTTGCCCCTGCATATGAAGTCTGTGAAGCATTTTTGTATTATATTTAGCCAGTGAATTGAGATCTTGAGAGGTATCATACGGAACAGGTAAATCCATTTTGGGACTATATAGGCTCTAATCGTGTTTATCCGGCCCCACCATGAGATTTCGTAGCGTCTCCATTCCCTCAAAAGTCTATTCATTTCTTTTAATTGATTCATAAAATAAATTTCCATTAAACTTTCTACGTCTGATGTTAACAGAATACCTAAATATGGTAACTTTGTAATTGACCAGTTAAACTGATAGTTTTGTCTTAATCTTTGTAGCTGTGTTTTATTTATGTTTGTGGTTAGAGCTGAGGTTTTATTGATGTTCATTTTAAAATTAGAGACCTCTCCATATTGCGTTCTCATATAACAACTGTGGTAACGAGTTTTCTGGGTCTGTAATGGTCAGTATTACGTCATCTGCGTAGAGACATATTTTGAGTTGTTCATCGGGAATTTTAATTCCTATTATGCCTGTATTTTGTCTAATACTGCATGCCAGGGGTTCCACAGAAATGACGTATAGCAGCGGAGAGAGTGGACAGCCCTGTCTTGTGCCGTTGAGAATTGTAAACCATTCTGATCTTAAGTCTCTACCTACAATTCTGGCAGACGGCACTGAATACAGGGCCTCCACTGCCCCCGCAAACCAGCCTTCAAAACCCATTTTAAGCATAGTTTGTTTTAGGAAATCCCAGCTGACCCTGTCAAACGCTTTTTCGGCGTCAATAGACAGGGTCAGCTGGGGCATCCCACTATTCTGAGCCCAGTCCAGTATCTCTATCATTCTTCTGGTGTTATTATTAGATTGGCTTCCGGCCACAAAGCCTATCTGGTCTTTGTGTATAATTTCTGGCATTACTAGTTGTAGTCTCTTTGCCAAGATTGCTGAGTAGAGTTTTACGTCAGCGTTTATTAATGATATTGGGCGGTAATTTGATATTTCTGTCGGGGATTTACCCGGTTTTAGTATTGGAGTAATATGTGCTCTCAAGAAATCAATAGAAGCTTGGCCTTTGTTTGATATTTCATTGAATGTGTCTGTTAGCACTGGAATGATTTGAGATTTGAATTTCTTATAAAATTGATTAGTGTATCCGTCTGGGCCCGGGCCTTATTTTTTGCTAGGTTCTTTATTGCCCATTCTAATTCTTCTGTGGAAAATGGTTTATTTAACTTCCTTTTTTGGTCTATAGTAATTTTTGGCATTTTTATCTTTGCTAGGTATCTTTCCATATCTTTTATTGGAGGATTTAAATGTAGATTATATAATTTGCCATAGAATTTCTTAAAAGCCTCGGCTATGTCCTCCGGCTTTATAATATTCTCATCTCCTACTATTAACTTTAGATTTTTCTTTCTAGGTTTTGTTTTTTTAGTCTATTTGTTAGTATGGAATCTACTTTATTATTTTTGTAATAAAATTTTATTTTCAATTTTTTAAGATTTCGTTGAATTCTGGCCTCGATTAACTTGTTTATATTTGCTTCGCAGGTCTTGATCATTTTTTGTCTTTCTATTGAAAAATTATTTTTATTCAAAGTTACTAAGTTGTAATATTCAATGTACATATCTGATATATTTGCCTCTCTTTTTGTTGACTTGCCAGCTTAATCCAGTACCCTCTTATTACCGCTTTAAAGGTACACCAAAGACAATCTTTGGTGGTCTCTACCATTGTGTTTTCTTTAAAGAAAAATTCCATCATATTACTCATACAATCTATATTTTTCTTTTCTTCCAAGAGACTATCATCTAATCTCCATAGTGGGGGATTTCTTTTTATGTCTTCCGCCACTTCGGCTATTATTAAATCATGATCTGACCATGTGTTACCTAGTATCTTAACTGAGGTCAATAATTTAGAAGAATTTAGGTTTCCAAGTATTAAATCAATTCTTGCAGCTGATCCATGGGGGGCAGACCTATGAGTATAGTTTTTATCGTTGGGATGCATCAATCAAATCATATTTATTTACTGTTTTGTTCATTTCTTTGGCCTGTTTTACTAAGTTTTGGTTAATTTTTTGATTTCCACTCAGTTGTTTATCCATAGAGGGGTCAAGTATGCAGTTGAAATCCCCAGCCACTATTACTTTTCCTTTTTTTACCTGTTCCACCAATCTCAAGATCTCAATTAATTTTCTAGTTGGATGTTTATTTGGCAAGTATACATTCACGAGTGTGTACATCACCCCATTAAGCAAACCGATCAGTATTATAAATCTTCCTTTTGGTATTGGGGCTCAAATATTGTGTCTTTGGAAAAAATTATAGAAACACCACTTTTTTTTTTCCTTTGTTGGGATGCATTATATAGTATTGGAAATTTTTTATAGTGCCATAAGCCTTTATTTTTTGCTAGCCAGTGCGTCTCCTGAATAAATCCCACATTAACTTTCTCTCTAATCAATGTGTCATATAGAAAACCTCTTTTAACATGGGAGTTTAGACCTTGAGCATTTATTGAGATTAGTCTAACCATGATTCCTTTAGAGTTTTACCCCATTTTTTAAGACATATGCTGAATACACAAAACCATTTATTCCATTCATTACCCCATACTCATTCATCCATCTCTTGGATAACCGTGCGTGATCCAAGGTCTGGGTACTATTCTTCAGTACCCTGTGGGGGGAGACAACTCAGCCCGCAGAGAAGAGGAGAGAAAAGTAAGAAAAGATAACAGAGACTGCACTGCCTCTCTCTTGAGTTAATTATTTACTCTGTGTCTAGCCAGGGGTTGGGGGAAGGAAGTAGCTAGGAGTTATTATTTTCTCTGCTGTTTATCAATTTTCAATTGTCTAGGTTCCCTATCTTTTAGCCTATATTTTATTGGGAGCAAGAGGGGACTGTGTTTATTTACTGCTTCTATCCGTGTTCTATGTTTGTATAACTTATTATTAGGTGTTTTCCTTCATTTATTTCACACATTTTTTTAATGCATTATATGTCTGCACCTTATAAATCTATAGCAGTATAGGATCCTTTGGTTTAGGTATAAAGGATGTACGTGTTGTTTGTAAACAAACTAAAAACCCCATAACTTTTTAGATCTTTTTCATATTATTTCCTTTTCTCTACCTCTTTCAGAATCTGTTCTTTTCAGATTTATTTCTCTTTAAAACATAAGACAAAGTAGGACTACTTTGTCTTATGTTTTTCCTACACAATCTTGACAAAGGGTGGGACTTAAGGCAAGTTACACCCTTTGTTAGCTTAATAAATCATTTTAAAAGTGGACAAGAAGAAGAAGCAATAAGAGAAAGATAATGTTGAGGTGACAAACACTTTAAAGGGACACTATAGTCACCAAAGCAACTTTGGTGTATAGTTTCACTGCTTAGTTCTCTGCCATTTAAGAATTAAATCATATTGTTTCTGTTTATGCAGCCCTAGCCACACCTCCTCTGGCTTTGACTGACACAGCCTGCATGAAAAGAAATGGTTTCACTTTCACTCAGATGTAACTAAAAGTGTTTATCTCCTGCTCTGTAAATTGAACTTAAATTACATAAAGGAGGCTCTTCCAAGGTCTTGAAGGCAATCAAAAGCAAGAGATGATTCTAAATTAAACAGTATTTTTAATACAGGAAGTGTATACAGATGACTCGTTACAGGAAGTCTTTGGACGGCTGTGTAAGCCACATGCAAGGAGGTGTGACTAGGGCTGAAGAAAAACTGCTCATAACTCTACCATTTAGGTGTTAAATTGCTTTGAGACTTAAGCTAAAATTGTTTTGGTGACTATTGTGTCCCTTTAAGAAGCATCTCCTACATGCATCAAACCTGGAGTTTAACAAAATATGGATATACCATCTATTACTATAACTCAGCCACAATGCACTCACTCATGATGTAACAAGCATTGACATTATGACGCAGCAGAACACATGTGTACTTCTAAAACAACAGTCACACACAAAAATAGACAGCAGGGGTGCCCAAAAGGTATATCCCCAGATGTTTTATAACTACAGCTCCCATGATGCTTTGTCATTCTAAAGGCTTGCAAGGCATCATAGGAGATGTAGTTCTACAAACTCTGGGGATCTTTTGGGTACCACAGATACACACCAAAGACATAAATTGTCTAGATCTGGCACTATTGCTTAATTAGAATTCTGGTGTCATATGTCGCTGCATGCAGTCCTTCCAGTAACATTTGTAGTAGTATTAAAAGTTACAAATATATAAAAATAATACAGTTTTATCTATACTTTTGAGATATTTAAGTAATTTATACTCAGTGTTGGTGAGCTGTACAAAACTGAAACCAAGTTCCACAGTGTATACATTTTAACTATTGCTGCATGGGTTATTAAGGGCTAAAACCTATCTGAAGGACTGCCAGCATTTCTGCCCTACATGTGCCATGGTATGTGTATACACATGTATATCTAAGTATACAATGCAAATGTATAAGAGTCTATGAATGTATGATTGTGTGTATTCAGGGGAGGGGGGATATATTTGTTTTTGAACATGTTTAAGCATGCCTGTTCACTATTGTGTGCACGCATGAAGGTCAGTGTATAAGAATATAAGTGTGGCAGAAGCAGCCACCAGAGACTCTTATTTACAATGTTATTTGTCCCTAGCTCTATATGTCCATGCATCATGTATATTGTACCTGCATGTTAATGTAATCGGTCCCCGAGCCCGATATATTTACCCGGTTCGGGAACCGATTAAAAGTACCAAATACCAGACCACCCTGCTGTGGTCGTGTGTCTCCTGTTAAGCAAGAAACAATGTTGCACATATCGTTATTGGGTCCGTGGGTGGCCGCCGTTTGCCTAATCTCCACGTGGCGGCGGCCATCTTAACTGCCGAACAGCGGTGTTTGGTCGTCGAGCGTCTGGAACTAAAATCGGACGCTCGACTACCCAGACACCGCTCAGACCTCCAGGATCACCAAACCGTATGATCCAAACTGCCGAACGGCCCGCCGTTCGGTAGTTTGCATTCCCCAGTCTAGGGGATTCATCCGAACCAAAGATTGGGGTCGGATGGCTGAACTGTTCGGCACTTTCTATTCAGTGAAGTAGACCGACTACAGGGCCAGAATCTATGGAGCTGTTTTCGGCTACTGTGTCCCTGCAGTCGGTCAAATCTTTAAATATCTGTAACTCCCGAACCCCTGGTCTGATCTGGGTGAAATTTGAATATGTTACTCACCCAGAGCAGACCTACCAGGGGACCCCTCGTTTATCATCGTACCCCCCGTATTTAGGGGACATTCAGAACCTGGGGAAAACTCAGTTCCCTCTAATTAATTTACCTGCTAATCTAAGGGGAGGAGAGGGAGGGGAGGTGATTGGTTGTTTTGAGTTACCTCCCTTGCATGGGAAAAAGCCATAAAAGAAATTGTGTGAATAAAGCTGACAGTTGACCTCCAAGCTATGTGTCGTCTAGTTCTTGGAGGGAAGGGATTGTAACTACGCTACCCGTTTGATACCTGTATGGGATTGCTGTTCCTGTCTACCAGCGGAGCTACCTTGGATCATACCTCTACTCCGCTACAATAAGCACTTAAGGTTTGAGTAGTTTAGGGTACATATGTCTGTGCGTGTGGAAGAACATTTGAAGATATAATAGACAGCCTTGAAAGTTATCAAGAGTATGATACATAGTCTTCAATAATGAACTGATTTATCAGAATGACCGGCAATAAATTAATAAACTTACTTTTTTTTATCTAGTTGTTTACAGTTTTCCAATTGGCTTTTTAAGTCTTTGCACTGTGTGTGTAACATGTGGATCTCCAGGCGCATGTTTTCCGTTTCACATAGTTGTGTCTGAAACGTATAATTCTAGTATGAGGAATAAGGTCATGCTTTCCAAGAAAAATATTTTTCAGAATAACTGAACCCCAGTCACATAGAATACTACTTTCACATAAAGTTTACATACTTTAAGTCTGAGGATGTCTTCATTTTTTGCTATTCGCTCTTCACTGAATTCAGATACAAGAAGCTCTAAAGTAGTATTCATATTCAGCAGGTTGATTAGCTCAGACTCGCACACAATGCTTTGTGGAGTTCTGGGGGTCTGGAAAACACACAATAACCACTGTAGTTCATTTTTGGAGTACGGTATGTCCAGTTCCAATTAGACTGATATATTTAAAGAATAGAAATATCACAATCACAACATGTAGCTCCCTTATCTACATGCTGTATCAGGACACATCTTTCCCGCAAACCACAGACAATACATAGAAGATCACAATCACTTAAAATGCTGAATGATGTCAAAACTATTACTATCTTTTCCTATGCGTAAGTATGCAAATGCTTGTATCCAAACCAAACACAAAAAATGTGTTCATCTCGGAAATATAGAAGGCAAGTTCAGGTAAGACTACATGTTTCATATACATTACACACTTTGTCGAAATGTGCAGACTTACCTGTAGATGGTTTCATTGTATATTTAAGTGACTGATGCATATTATTGGCATTTTTATACTCACACGTAAATAAAGATGTGGAATTTACATCATTCAGCATTTTGTGATTATTAATGAAACATGTGTAACTCCATTATCCCCATAGGTTTTTGTGCCCGCTCATAAGATGTTATTACACACCAAACCTTGACATATGCTTTTGTGGAGATTTGGTATGTAATAAACTAACATAAGCTATCTGGTTTCACAATGGAATGTCATTTACATATCAAAAGAAGTGGTCATTAAATCGTACAGCATAGATGACTTCTTTAGAGTTTGGGAACAGGCCTAACCAGTGTTTATTTACCAACAGATATGTGGGGAAGGGTTTTTTCCCCAAAGACAGACTGTCTCCTTCACAACTGGGTGATACAGATTTTGCTGGAACTCTCTGGAAAAGGGTGGGTTGGATTGTGGGATATTTAGTTAGGACTACAAGAGATGAGCCAGTGAGGACAGTCTTGGAGAGGAGAGGAGAGCCTTGGGGTCAGGAGATTCCAAGATAGTGAACTGAAAGAGACAGTTTCTCTCCCCCCGCCCCCCCCCCAAAAAAAAGGCCGTACTTGAAGATCTTCTCATTTAAATGTCTAAGTACTGCCCTTTTTCTGTTTATCTATTGATTATGTTGCTTCAAAGATAAATGATACCACACTCTCACAGTGAAATCCAGGTACCTCAAAGACCAGATTGGCAAAAACCCAGTTTAGTAGATATTGGTAGATAGTAGGTCCAGGCATTCAAGATTTCTTCAAAAAGGCAGATTTATTGAAAACTGAATGTGCAACGTTTCAGACTTCATGGAGGCCTTTGTCAAGCTTGACAAAGGCCTCTGTGAAGGCCGAAACATTGCACATTCTGTTTTTAATAAATCTGCCTTTTTTTTTTTTTTAATTCTTTATTTTGGTTGTGCATTTAAGAAAATTACATATAAGCGTTGTACATATCACAGCATCGTAAACAAGTTTCAATACTATACATCCAAAACTGGAAGTGACATTTGAGGAACAGGCACATTTTTATATTAATGTTTAAACAAGCGTTAACCATTTAGTTGCGAAAAGTCCCGTTAGGTATAAAATAGTGATGAGTGACAAAATGTTAACGTAGCGCTCCCTGAAATGAAAATAATAATACGGTAGCTTAAACTCGGTTAGGTACAGGGGGCACGTTACAATTTGTCATGGGCATCAGGAGAGAGATTATCTGGTGAGACCGTGTTATCAAGGCATATTGGGTAGGCAGACATTAACATGGTCAGAGTGGGCAGCTAAACATCATATTGGTAACTGATCAGGCTCACACTGGTAGTATATTATGCTTGCCATGAGATATCTATGTGCATGAAAAAGATGGCATTAACTTAACTAGCATACAAACAAAAGATCTTATGGTTAAACAGTTGTATTCAGGCTTGGTAAATAGTAGACATAGGGATTGTGAAAACAAAGAAGATCATGTTGGCACTACGGTATATGTCACGTTAAAGGAGGTATCATAGAGGTACGCTAGGGGATACATTAGGCAGAACCAAAAACAATGAGGCCCGGTAAAATCAACTGTATTAGGTTGTCTAGCAGTAAGTAGGTCGGCATAAATAGGATAATTAACTCAGTAGTCTCGGGAGTCACCTAGCCCACCCCAGCTGCTGGTATGTTGTTGTTTCCCCAGGTGGCGTTGTGCCAGGGCCATACTGTGAGACATACTGTGCAGTGGGATTTTGCAGTGTCTCTGTTGTAGGGCCTGCAGGGCCGCAGATTGTCTCTGGGTCAGTCCACCTCGGTCAGCCCACACCAGCTCTGGAGGATAGGCTGCTGGGCCCAGAGCACTGGTATCTTCCCTCGTTGGTTGTGGATGGGCTCTGTGCCGGTGTAGTTCGCTGGGCAGCAGCCCTGTCGCATTGTGGACTGTGCTGAACTTGTGCTCCGAGGTCCGTATTCCGTTCGAGTGGTGAGGTAGGGTAGCGCCAACATATTCTGCAGCGCTTAGAGCTGGTAAGCTCAGGACAATGTCCTTGATTTATGTGGCAGCCACATGGGTCCGGCGGGTTGGTGAAGTCTGGGGCAGGCGGCATGCTAGGTTGCAGGGGTGCTAGCAGGTGTGGGATTACGGCCTGGACCTGTGCCCATTACGCGCTGCCGTTGTGGGTGAGCCGCCCAAGAGGGCACTGACCAGGACTCCTTACCGCTTGGCCTCTGCCAACTTGGTGTCTGTGGCTGGATTGCAGGTTTCGCCATTCGTGCCTGTCATGCCCCCTGTTTCTCCGGTGTGTGTGTGAGGCGCGGCGGCCATTTTGCGTCCCATGCGGTCTCATGCTGGGCTCCTTGCTGATCGGTTGTAACGATCAGGTCTCGAGGATGTGTAGACCGGGATCACCCCCCCGGTCCATGGGGGGGGGGGGTACGGGGCCGGTGTCCCCATGGGTCTGACTCTGAGTGCTGGACGGTGTGCTGCAGGGCGGCGGCCGTCCGCCCCGCCTGCCTCCGGGGTAGGCCGCAATGGAGTCAGATCGGCTTTCTCTCCCAGGGGACTGAAGCCTATCAGGCCAGCCTCACCCTGGGTCCAGGATACTCCGCCCGGTGGGGGCCGCCGTTGCCGGTCTGTTTCGAGGTGATAATCTTAAGGTCAGTGTATGGTTTCATTTTAGGTTGCAGGAGCTGGTCTTGCATGCGACCAGCCAGCTCGGCGGTCCGGCCCCGCCCCCCTAAATCTGCCTTTTTGAAGAAACCTTGAGTGCCTGGACCTACTTTCAACGAGTAAATGCAAGAATGGGGGTCAAGGGCTGCGCTTGAACAAAAGAAGTAAAAAGTGTATAAAAATATATATAGATAAAATAAGCAATAAAAATAAAATCAAGTAAAGTTCATCCGGATGTATAGAAAAATAAATATAAATGAAATTGAAACAGTCTCACTGGTGTGTAATGATACGGTAATAATCCTCAAGTGTTGCTCCGTCCGTATGGTAGGTAGTCCATATATGTGAAAATAAAAGAGAAAAGAAAAAGCTGCCAATGGTGAAATATTGTATGTCCAGATGTGGTATATATTCAAAGGAAATGTATTTCACTCACATTTGTTGGAGCTTTAGCCAGCTCTAGGAGAAAAGACACTTAGTGGTTTGATCCCCACTATCGGATGTACTTAGATGGTTGGTCCGTCTATCCGGCTTGGGATTCCTGTAGTGTAGGCTAGGACCTAACTTTTATTGATTAAAATACACTTATTAAAACCATTATGGTTTTAATAAGTGTATTTTAATCAATAAGTTATTTTTGGTTACCTTTTATACTAGGACCAATTGTATACTTATTTTTATTGTATTTTATACATTTTTAATATTTTTTTATATATTTTTATATTATCATACTATAGTTTTATTATTACTTTTTATTCGGAGTGTATCCCGTCAAAAGAAATCCTTAGGTGGGGATAATTCCACCAGCGCTGTGGCAATAGAGCAGTACCTGTCTGCTCTATTCTTGTAAGTATAACTCTTTTAAATATATTACCTTGTTGTTCACACTGAGAGCACTATTTGCGGTTTTATATATATATTCCGTGGACATCTACCATCCAATACCGGAAAGGCGGACCTATCTCCCCAGCATTAAAGAACAACGCATATCTGAGTAGGTCCTAGCCTACACTACAGGAATCCCAAGCCGGATAGACGGACCAACCATCTAAGTACATCCGATAGTGGGGATCAAACCACTAAGTGTCTTTTCTCCTAGAGCTGGCTAAAGCTCCAACAAATGTGAGTGAAATACATTTGCTTTGAATATATGCCACATCTGGACATACAATATTTCACCATTGGCAGCTTTTTCTTCTCTTTTATTTTCACATATATGGACTACCTACCATACGGAAGGAGCAACACTTGAGGATTATTACCGTATCATTACACACCAGTGAGACTGTTTCAATTTCATTTATATTTATTTTTCTATACATCCGGATGAACTTTACTTGATTTTATTATTATAGCTTATTTTATCTATATATATTTTTATACACGTTTTACTTCTTTTGTTCAAGCGCAGCCCTTGACCCCCATTCTTGCATTTTCTTGTTTTCAATAAAGGGTTTCCCGAGGGATCTCCCTTTTAGGGTTGCTGCTTAATTGAATTAGCGCAGACTCTTCCTCCTTTTTGTTTTACTACTTTCAACGAGTATCTATTGAATATGGACTGGATCTGTTTATAATGAGTACGGTGTATATTCTTTTAAAATCTGTAACAGTATGCCAAGAAAATATTAACATTAGATTTTTCTATACACTTGTATTTGTATTTTATTTATCACACATTCCTTAAAGAATAACCTCATAAAAGGGTCATAATTTCCTACAGAATGGTCATAATTTCTTACAACATCTTAGATGTAGCAGTTCTTGAAGAGGGAAGGCATTTATATTCGTAATTAGGGACAGATGAAATGTAACCTTGGCTAGAGTATAGTTTCACGCTAGGAAATCAGATGGCGTAAGCCCTTGAAAAGTACCTTAATACAGCATATTAGAGCTTTATATAAAAAAAGAAAAAAGTTGAAGGGAAAAAAAAAAAAAAAACAATCAGCAAAACCCTTCTGTTTTCTACACTATGCTCAAATTTCACATATAAACACACTTTGTCAAATCCTTTTTGGCAGTTAGTAAAAGTGAAAATGCTAGCTTGGTTAGCATTTATATTTAGAATTCTTACCTGTGGGAGCTGAACTGGAGAACACGTGCTGCTATGTGTCTGCATTATTTCTTCTTTAGAATTTTCCATTTTAAAGTCTTCAAACTGTTTAACCTAAGGGGGCAAATATATACACACACAAATAATGCTATTACTTAAGTTTAGAAATCACATGATCTATAAAAACAGAATTTAAGAAAATGTGCCACATTTAACTAAAAAGATGCTTCCATAACATTTATAGTTAAGAGCACTAAACTAATGTATAGTATATTAAAAGGGTCAGTCTAAGCACCATGACCTCTACAGCTTACTGAACTGATTTTGTGTAGATACTGACCCTGCAATCTGAAGGCATTTATTCTTTGTATCCTGGCCATACAACCCTAAAGCGGTCAATCAGGGTTAAAAATTAAATAAACCCCTTTTTAGCAGGGTTTCTGTAAACTGGGGGCCTGCTTTGCCATGGAACTGTTATAGTCTAATGTGGGTCAGGTCCAGACTACCATATCATGGTCTACCTAAAAATAAAAATAAAAGAAAACGAGAAAGTAATGCTAACTAACCTGCCTGTGTGGGGAGCTCAAAGGAAATCAAAGGGGGGTGTGACTGGTGACCATTTTAATGTCACTAGTCAGGGAAGCTACCCATTTGTGATGACTGCCGCTTGGATGTATGGGAAATAAGAATATATATATATATATATATATATATATATTTTTTTTTATTCCCTACGTGAAAACTACTACACAAAATAAAAAGTGCCAGAAAAAAAAGTGTTTAGTAGCCACATTACTTCAGTTTAATGCATATTTACTTCTCTACTAAACAAAAAACAACTAACATTTTCCCCAGTGTGAAACAAGGTTTGGACTGTTTTTTTTTTTTTTTGTTAACCCTTACAGTTTATCTGTGTAGGCTTCTTAAATACCTGGTCAGATAATTCTTTTATTAGCTGGTCTTTTCTAAGCAGTTCTTCTTGAAGGTTATGAAGTAAGGTCTCCTGTTTATTAAATGCTTCCGTTAACTTTGATAGCTGTTCAGTAGCGTGAATTAGGTCATCGCATAAAAGCTCACTCTGTTAGGAAAACGCACACATATTACAATACAATGGATAAAACCCCTCCACACAAAAAACAAAAAACCTTAATATTTATGCTATGGTACTCATACAGGCAATATAAATTGTAGAGCTGTATGTCAGTATTAACATACCTCAATCTTATCAGCAGACTGCTTTCTTTCCAAGCTCTCTCTAAGTTCCTCTACCAACCTCTCTTGCTTTTCCAAAACATTTCTGCTTTCTTCCTTCTCTGATAAGACAGAACTGTATTTACTCTGTTAAAAGAGAAAAATATCAGGTTTATTTTTCTTACATACACAATTTAACAGTCTAAATTACGTTCGTATTGCATGTACCATCTGAAAATGGTATTTTGCCAACAAGAAATGCAATTCAAATTTAGCTGTGAGTGCAGCATTGAAATTATTATATGCGAATGAAAAAAACAAAATAATAATTAAGACACCTCCAGACACATTCAGTGACTGCACTAATAAATGCTATGAATATATTTTCTGACATTGCGTGTGTAAGTTTATATGCTGCCTTAAGTCGTATGTATTTTTTTCCTTTTTAAAGAAGTGCAGTCAATGAAGTTCATTTAAATCCATTCAACGGAGTTGAACGCCAGAGTTAGTACTTTAGTATTGTTTCAATCTAGATTGTGCAACTACCATATTAGAGATGTAATAAAATGCAAGGCATTCTTATTTGAAATCGTAAGCCTTCAAGTGGATTGTATTTACATGCACAAGTTGCCAGGCAAGAGCCAAGTAAATTGTCAGACCACTTAGTGTGGAAAGATGCCAGGGTACTCCGGTCACTATAACCACTAAAGATATAGCATACTGTTAAAAAAAAAAAAAAAGTTTTCAATCAATGAGCAGAGGAATTATCTGGGCTGTCTGAGGAGTAACTAATGAGCTTTCCAAGAGATGTCCCTGGCTGAGCCGGCACAGATTGTTTGATGCCTCAACATCTACAAGTTAGCACCCATTATTAAGTTCATAGATCCCATTATGTCTTTGTGCAATTAAAATTACATTTAAAATATACATACGTTAATGTCTTCAAGCTCTCTTGTGAGTACGTCTATTGATTCTGCTTTGTGGCTGATTGTTGTTCTCAGTACTTGAATTTGATTCATGAGATCAGCTACAACTTCCTTAGGTCAGTAATAAAAACACAACATGTAAAACAGTCAGCGTGTCATTCAAACATAAGGACTGGGTGGCATAAATTATCATGTATTAAGTATTAAATCAGAAAGTATATATTCCTTTTATTTGGTCTGCAGAAGCAAAATCTATTGGTTCTATCCACACTGGGTTTCCACTAGTAGATACCACTGTCCAAAGAAAACTCATAATATGACAACTTTTATTCTCTAAATACTATGTTAAAAGTCACCAATCATCCTCTAAGATCAACGAAAATGGAAGGTGCACAAGATTTAAAAAAAAAAAAAAAAAAAAAGGCAGCAAGTCTGCTCCGAGAGTAGGCAATTTAAGTTAATTGTTCTATAAAATGGTTATTTGCAAATAGAGCACAGAAAGCATGCATACATACAAATAGGCAATGATGTCGACATTGTACAAGAAGTATGGAATGTGGATCATACTATTCTTTACAGCTCGTGCTATTGAGCGTTACACTGGTTTGATTGCTCTACCACCTCAAATGTTGCTATACACTATCATCTTTAGTGAACCACCTGCAAAAAAATAGTCACTCATTAACTGAGTGTCAGAGATATGCTTGGCACATTGCAAAGCAATGCCACACAAAGGGATACATTGTATAATAAGAAATTATGTAAAAAGGAAGGGTGCATTATGTTTTTATGTATTCTGGGGCTCCGAGTTGACCTGGATGATAATCAAAAAATGCCATTCCAACAGATATCAACAAGCTTTCATGCTGGCTAAAGAGTACATTAAATGATCATTCCACGGAGCAGGTCTTTACTTGTTATCCAGCGTTGTTACAATTATCCAGTGTCTCACTTCTTATTGTATCCATCCTCAATATGATTTGGGAATGTCACTCAAATGCTATTAGCAGTGAAGAATTCCAAGGTTGGGAACTGTGATTTGTTATGTTTCCTTTTACGAGTAATTGTGTAGTTTTGGTGTTAAAGATCATAAGTTACAGTATATTCAAACAAACTGTCCCTAGTCGTCACAATTGGTTAATGTCCCCTTCTAAAATGAATATTTAAAAACAGACAGTTAATTTGCCCTTTTGAATTAGCTTCATTCCTGAAGTGGGGAACCTACCTGGTCAGCAGATTTTATTTTCTCTAGGTCTGTTATAGTCTCCTTGGATGCAGTCAAATTTTGTTCGAGTTTGTGAAGTTCGATGGCCTAAAATATTTTGATCAATATAACATGGCCATTATTACAATATAAACACACTTATGACAACTTTAAAACTAATCAAGTGCACAAAGTGCCACAAGTGCAGCATATCAACTGTTTTATAACATTTTAATTACATTTAAAAAGGCACCAATTGTGCTGATATTTTTTCTTGTTTCACCGTGTTATACTGAAAGTAAAAAAATAAACAAACCATGCAATGCCTGTTGAAAATAAACATTATGGAGAAAAAAAAAAAAAAAAAATGTCCAAAATAAGAATATTTGGAAAAAAGAATTGATACCTGCTGTTCACAACGAGTCATCAGCTCTGAACACTGCTTCTTAAGATGTACACTCTCATCCAGAACTCTAACAAGTTCCCTTAAACCAGAAGAACAACATTGTATGTGAAAAAGAGTCAGCATCAGTTACATGAAGGTAAATGCTTCCACTAAACTAAAGACTGGATACGAGAGATTAGACTTCTCTAGAAGGCCTCGGTCATGCTTAGTACAAAATCGTACAGCAAATATGCACAACTAATATGGATTAAATTACTGGTACATTTGTATTGTTCGATACTGTGGTGCTAAACATTTGTGAGCTTGTGCGAGTTCCCTAAGGAATGGTGAACTATTAATATGGCTCACACATGAATAAGTACATGCAACTTCCTTCCCAGAAATGGCATGCATTGTGGGTTGCAAGGTCATACCATATGTGGTTTGCATTTATTGCCCATGCCCACTTGGAATCAGAAACAATATTTACATATACATAGCTTTCAAACTGCATTTTGTGGGAATTATGTCAGCACAATGCACAGACTACATTTGTGGCATCTGCACAGTACATGGTTATCAAGGCCTGTTTCAAACAGAGTTTTTAACCTATTTTTCAGTAAGTTCATAAATCACAGTATCTCTTTAAGATATAGCTAGAGCACAAAATGCTGACCAAACTACATGCTGTGTTGTGATCCTTACATATACACATTCATATTTCTAGGTGCACTTTTACTTTTTAAGCAACACACTAATAAGCATGAAACTACATTTGCAGCTCAATGGCTGACATATTAATATAGAAAAGTGTTGGATTTATATTAGGGCCCAGTAATGTTAGGCCTCAAAACAATATTATTTGAAGACAAACAATACAATGGTCTTTAAATAACATGTTGCATACTTTGATGTATTTTCTTTGTTTTCCTGGAGCTGAGATTCGAGCTTCTGTCTGCATTCTTTTTCAGTTTCAAGAAGTTCCAACAGTTCCTGTTTCAGACAACAACATGCAATGTATATTTGAAGTCTAAGGAGAATACATTAACTTGAACATTAGCTCCAACCCTTGTACAGAGAACATAAATATGCATGCTTTTTATAAATAAGCAGACTCATTAAAGCGGCACTGTCATGCCGAACTTACCTTTCCTCAATCTCTTCCTCTTCTCCCCCTCTCTCAGGATCTGTTCTTCTTTTCTTCCTGTCTTCTTTAAAATCATAAGACAAAGAAGGGACCAGCTTTGACCAGCGGAGGAGCAAAGTGTGCTTCATTTCCACTGGTCAGAGCAATTTTCCCACAATTCTTACCTTTCCTCTGTGATCTCGAGATGCTTCCTGTCATTTTAGAAGAAACTGCCGAATTGCGTTGTGACTGAATGATAATGACGGGGGAGGACCTACTGTCCTCCATCCCCCTCCCCCCCCCACCCCTGTGCGGTGGGTGTGGGGAGACGACGACCTACTGTCCGTCCCCCACCCTTGAGCGGTAGGTGGGGGCCATAAAGATTATGAGGGGGGGGAAACCTACTGTTCTCTCCCCCCCACGGGCAGCGGGTGGGGCCCTAAGACAAATCTCCACCCCTCCTCCCCCCACATCAAACCCCTATTCACCCCCACCCCCCATCCCGCGTGGGAAAGTTCTTTGGAATTTTCCCACTCTGATTGGTTAAATTCCAAGTCCACCAATCAGAGTGTTATGAGTCAAATTACACAGCGTGGGAAAATTTCAAAGAACTTTCCCACGCTGTGTAAAATGACACAAAGCACTCTGATTGGATGGATTCGATTTTTTTTTTGCGCTCAGGTTTTTTTTATTTTATTTTAAGTTCGACGGATATGATGGCTTTATTGGGGCTGAAAAATTAAGATTTTAGAAAAAGGAAGACGTCAAATGGTAAGTTAAATTTTTCTTTACAGGTTAGTTATTTTATTCCCCCATCACTATTTTTTAGGGTGAGGGGGGTAGGTAGGGGGTAACTTTTTTTTTGGGGTGGGTGACTAGGGGCTTGGGCACCCCTAGTCACCTTTGATAGGAGGGGGGGGGGGAGGGAGGAGATTTGTCTTAGGGCCAGGGGTGGGGAGAACAGTAGATAGTAGTTTTTATTTTGTTTAGTGGACATGTCCCTACTCGTGGTATAGCGAGTAGGGGCATTCGGGAGATTTTAATCTCCCTTATGCTATTATGGGGGTCATATTGACATGGGGGGGGCTTAGGAAGTGGCGGGGAGCACTGCTCCCTGCCGCTTCTATCTTTACATATTACAAGGAGGGAGCTGCGAGCCGGTAGCTCCCTCCTTGTAATAACCTGCACGAACAAACAAACACCGATACTCATTGTTTGTTTGTTCGTCTGAAATATCCATCCATTCGTCTTTCTGACGAATGAATGAATAGATGAAATTCCCGTTCGCATGTCCAAGTGTTTCACTGGGCATGTGCGGGAATCTCACAGTCTGTCTAGTGTGGGCAGGTGACGTGTCCCACAGGGACATGATCTACCAACACAAAGATGGCGGCGCCCTGAATATAGATCGAGGAAGAAAATAAATAAAAAAATAGGTAATATGTGGGGCTTAGGGATGACTAGGGGGTCAGTTAGATGTACTGGAGTCGGGAGGGGGGTTAAAAAAAAAAAAAAAAAAAAAAAAAAAAGGGATTCGGCCAGGACAGTGCCGCTTTAAAGTGAATAAGAGGGACCGTAAAAACTTAGGGGAGACAAACACACACATGCAAATAAAAAGTACCAGACAAGAGACATTGCTTGTATGAATGAAATTAAGCCACCTGCAAACTTTAGCACAGTGTACAATGAACTATGTGTAATAAGCCTGCAGAGACCAAAATCAAAGAAGTAGCAGTTTCCAAAGACTTATTCAGCCAATTATGTTTAAAATGCTTTAGTGGGTCTTTGTTTAGTTGGATAGATAAATGCTCTTCTTGGTGTCAAAATGATGTATAGCCCATCAATGTACAATCACTTTCTATTTCTTACTAGTCTGCTTATTCATCATTCTGTTTTGCCATCTGAAAAGCTTAAACTTCTGCAGATTTGGCAATAGAAAGTGAACTCCATTCAGGTCACTGCACATATTGCGTATAATTTAATGCATATTATGATGCAACATACTATGACTACCCATCAGCTCACCCATGTTTAGAATGTAAATGTTGTCAGTACTTATTTACATAATAAAACAGAAAAGCTAACAGTTCACAAAAATATGTGACCTTAAAAAAAAATAAAAAATAATAATAATTAAAAAAAAAAACTTTTTTTGTAAAGCCCTTTTTAAAATGTGTTTAAATTTCAGAGCTCAAACTTAGGAACTTCAAAACACTTACATTAAGCTCAGCTTTCAGAGTCTCATTTTCTTGCTTGCTGTCAGAGAGCTCCCGTTTTAGGTTGTCTGTCTCAAATTTCATCACTTCTTCCAGGTTATCATAAGCATCCTGAAGTGATCGCCTTTCCTCTATTAGGGTTTCATGCTCTAACCTTTAACACAAATTAAAAATGCATGGCAAGTTTACAACATTTATGTATAGACCAATAAAATAGAATAAAGGATAACTATAAGCACCATGACCACTTCAGTGATTTGAATTAGTCATGGTTCTTGGAATCTGTATGTGTAACTATGCACACACAGAGTAAAAGTACTCTGCAGCTAGAGGTGAAACTCTGGCAACTTGCAAATGTTAAATGTGCATATTGGACACCTGTTAGCACACATAGCATGCGGGCGACAGACATAACAGCACCCGAGTCTTTGTTGCCCAAGTCCTCATCTCAGCAGTTCTCTGGAAAAGCTCTCCACCTACAGCAGAGCCGGTGCAAGGATTCCAGCCGCCCTAGGCAAAGATCTATTTTGCCACTCCCTCAAGAATGTAAATACATTCTCTCAGAAGTTTGTTCACTAAACTCTGAATTTTAGTGAATTGAAAATCGAATTGCAAAGTGTAAGCAAAAACAGCTGAGCTGTGATGGTATCAGAGTTGGAGAATTCTTCTAAATCAGCTATTTTGGCCTAAATTTGCCGTTTGGTTTCCAGTTCGGTCTAATCAGCTGCCCCTTTCCTCCACAGTGCTTATTTCTAATCATAAAAATTTGTCTCATTTACGTTTATCCCAATCTTTCTCCTGTTACATTTCCCGAAGCTTGCAGTCTCTATGTTCATGATTTCTCTGCTCACCCTATACCACTGATTCTCTCCAGCCTGTTTCTCTTTATTCCAGTAGAGTTATTATCTGGAGTGAGAATTGTTGGAAATTCAAAGTGAATTTCTAATTTAAGAACAAAAAAAAAAATACCAGATACATTCTTCAGATTTGGCTACTTTGATTTCAAATTAATTTTTATTTCATTAAGAATTCTCAACAATTCTCACTTTAGTGAATAAACCCTGTGATTGACTATTGTAATTTTCTCTTTTCTTTTCCTTGTCTATTCACTAAACAGAGAGTTGAAATATCAATTGCAATATTTAAGGTAAAAAGTTATGTTATCAACACAACTTTTTCAAATCACTGTTCAGTGAATAGACTACTAATAGTCTATTTGCTTGTTCTTGTTTAAGAAAAAAAGGCCAAGCCATTTAGTGGCAAATATCTAGGAAACAGAAGACATTTAGTAAACAGAGTTTGGGGAGAAATTTGGGAAACAGAGAGACTGGTGAGCCTGGGAAGATATTTATGGAAAGGATATGGACCAGAGACATTAAGGGAAAGCAGAGAAATCAGTGAGAAATGTATGGAAAAGAAAGACCAGATAGACAGGTATTTAGGAAACAGACATTTAGTAGACATTTTAGGAGAGACTAGGAGCAGACATTTAGGGAAAGAAAGACTGCCCAATACATCTATACACACACACTGCCCAATACATCTATACACACACACACACACACACACACTGCCCAATACATCTATACACACACACACACTGCCCAATACATCTATACACACACACACACACACACACACACACACACTGCCCAATACATCTATACACACACACACACACTGCCCAATACATCTACACACACACACACACACTGCCCAATACATCTATATACACACACACACACACACTGCCCAATACATCTATACACACACACACTGCCCAATACATCTATACACACACACACAGCCCAATACATCTATACACACACACACACACTGCCCAATACATCTATACACACACACACACACACACTGCCCAATACATCTATACACACACACACACACTGCCCAATACATCTATACACACACACACACACTGCCCAATACATCTATACACACACACACACACTGCCCAATACATCTATACACACACACACACTGCCCAATACATCTATATACACACACACACACTGCCCAATACATCTATATACACACACACACACACTGCCCAATACATCTATATACACACACACACACTGCCCAATACATCTATATACACACACACTGCCCAATACATCTATATACACACACACACACTGCCCAATACATCTATATACACACACACACACTGCCCAATACATCTATATACACACACACTGCCCAATACATCTATATACACACACACTGCCCAATACATCTATCTATCTATATACACACACACTGCCCAATACATCTATATACACACACACACACACACTGCCCAATACATCTATATACACACACTGCCCAATACATCTATATACACACACTGCCCAATACATCTATATACACACACACACACTGCCCAATACATCTATATACACACACACACACTGCCCAATACATCTATATACACACACACACACTGCCCAATACATCTATATACACACACACTGCCCAATACATCTATATACACACACACTGCCCAATACATCTATATACACACACACTGCCCAATACATCTATATACACACACACTGCCCAATACATCTATATACACACACACACACTGCCCAATACATCTATATACACACACACACACACACTGCCCAATACATCTATATATACACACACTGCCCAATACATCTATATATACACACACACACACACACACTGCCCAATACATCTATATACACACACACACACTGCCCAATACATCTATATACACACACACACTGCCCAATACATCTATATACACACACACACACTGCCCAATACATCTATATACACACACACACTGCCCAATACATCTATATACACACACACACTGCCCAATACATCTATATACACACACACACACACACTGCCCAATACATCTATATACACACACACACACACACACACTGCCCAATACATCTATCTATATACACACACACTGCCCAATACATCTATATACACACACACACACTGCCCAATACATCTATATACACACACTGCCCAATACATCTATATACACACACTGCCCAATACATCTATATACACACACACACACTGCCCAATACATCTATATACACACACACACACTGCCCAATACATCTATATACACACACACACACTGCCCAATACATCTATATACACACACACACACTGCCCAATACATCTATACACACACACACACACTGCCCAATACATCTATATACACACACACACACTGCCCAATACATCTATATACACACACACACACTGCCCAATACATCTATATACACACACACACACTGCCCAATACATCTATATACACACACACACTGCCCAATACATCTATATACACACACACACACTGCCCAATACATCTATATACACACACACACACACTGCCCAATACATCTATATACACACACACACACACTGCCCAATACATCTATATACACACACACACACTGCCCAATACATCTATATACACACACACACTGCCCAATACATCTATATACACACACACACACACACACTGCCCAATACATCTATATACACACACACACACACACACACAGCCCAATACATCTATATACACACACACACACACAGCCCAATACATCTATATATACACACACACTGCCCAATACATCTATATATACACACACACACACTGCCCAATACATCTATATATACACACACACACACTGCCCAATACATCTATATATACACACACACACACTGCCCAATACATCTATATATACACACACACACTGCCCAATACATCTATATATACACACACACACACTGCCCAATACATCTATATATACACACACACACACTGCCCAATACATCTATATACACACACACACACTGCCCAATACATCTATATACACACACACACACTGCCCAATACATCTATATACACACACACACACACACTGCCCAATACATCTATACACACACACACACACTGCCCAATACATCTATATACACACACACACACACTGCCCAATACATCTATACACACACACACACTGCCCAATACATCTATATACACACACACACACACTGCCCAATACATCTATATACACACACACACACTGCCCAATACATCTATATACACACACACACACACACTGCCCAATACATCTATACACACACACACACTGCCCAATACATCTATACACACACACACACACTGCCCAATACATCTATACACACACACACACACACACACACTGCCCAATACATCTATACACACACACACACACACTGCCCAATACATCTATACACACACACACACACACACACTGCCCAATACATCTATACACACACACACACACACTGCCCAATACATCTATACACACACACACACACACTGCCCAATACATCTATACACACACACACACACACTGCCCAATACATCTATATACACACACACACACACTGCCCAATACATCTATATACACACACACACACACTGCCCAATACATCTATATACACACACACACACACTGCCCAATACATCTATATACACACACACACACACTGCCCAATACATCTATACACACACACACACACTGCCCAATACATCTATACACACACACACACACACTGCCCAATACATCTATATACACACACACACACACTGCCCAATACATCTATATACACACACACACACACTGCCCAATACATCTATATACACACACACACACACTGCCCAATACATCTATATACACACACACACACACACTGCCCAATACATCTATATACACACACACACACACACTGCCCAATACATCTATATACACACACACACACACTGCCCAATACATCTATATACACACACACACACACACACTGCCCAATACATCTATACACACACATACACTGCCCAATACATCTATACACACACACACACACACACACACTGCCCAATACATCTATACACACACACACTGCCCAATACATCTATACACACACACACACACTGCCCAATACATCTATACACACACACACACACACACTGCCCAATACATCTATACACACACACACACACACTGCCCAATACATCTATACACACACACACACACTGCCCAATACATCTATACACACACACACACACACTGCCCAATACATCTATACACACACACACACACACTGCCCAATACATCTACACACACACACACACACACTGCCCAATACATCTATACACACACACACTGCCCAATACATCTATACACACACACACACACACACACTGCCCAATACATCTATACACACACACACACACACACTGCCCAATACATCTATACACACACACACACACACTGCCCAATACATCTATACACACACACACACACACTGCCCAATACATCTACACACACACACACACACACTGCCCAATACATCTACACACACACACACTGCCCAATACATCTACACACACACACACTGCCCAATACATCTACACACACACACACTGCCCAATACATCTACACACACACACACTGCCCAATACATCTACACACACACACACTGCCCAATACATCTACACACACACACACTGCCCAATACATCTACACACACACACACACTGCCCAATACATCTACACACACACACACTGCCCAATACATCTACACACACACACACACTGCCCAATACATCTACACACACACTGCCCAATACATCTACACACACACTGCCCAATACATCTACACACACACTGCCCAATACATCTACACACACACTGCCCAATACATCTACACACACACTGCCCAATACATCTACACACACACTGCCCAATACATCTACACACACACTGCCCAATACATCTACACACACACTGCCCAATACATCTACACACACACTGCCCAATACATCTACACACACTGCCCAATACATCTACACACACTGCCCAATACATCTACACACACACACACACTGCCCAATACATCTACACACACTGCCCAATACATCTATATACACACACACTGCCCAATACATAAATCCATATAAGCACGCTGCCTAATACATACATATGTGTGCCCTAAATGTACATGCATGCTAGGTAACACACCTATGCATGCACCTATACACATGCTGGCTTATACATAAAACCAATACTGCCTAATACATACAGTTTACATTGAATACATATTTTTTTCACTGTGATAAATTATGCATTTATTTCTTTGGTGGGATTGAATATGCAAGTGTGGCATTTAATTTATAATATTGGTGGGATTTGGTGGGAATTTATGTTACAGTGAACTTGTTCAACAGGTTCACTGTAAGTAAAACATTTTATTTTCAATATAATATATAATTATATTAATATGAATTATAAATATAATTGGTCACATGTTCACACACACGTCACTCACATCAGTTTACAAACATACTTTATTTACACACACACACACACACACACACACACACACCCTTAGACTCCATGTGGGCCATACATGTGCTAGTGCTGTAGAGGATTAACCAACCTCCTGTCACAGGAGAGACATTATACTGAAACTTTTACCTGGTATTGTGGCTCCTTTGCTTCCTGCTCTATCCTGCGTGCCCAGCAGATGAAACAGCTGTGCTGGGGGTGGCTAAAGAGCCGCTCACCCAGCGCTTCAGCTCCAGACAGGAACGGTCCACAAGGACCATTTGCTGATCGGCAAATGCCCTTTTTTGCCTAATGGAAGCACCTGCCCTGATCTACAATGAGAGGGAGTGAAGTCACCAGAGGAGGATCGGGCTGCAAGTAAATGTTTGATCTTGGCGTAATCTTTATTTTTGTTTCTTCTTTTTAAGGGGAGTAGGTAGAATGCCTGCAAGGGTTACTCTAATCAAAAACGGTTTTCTTAAAATTAACACACACCGTTTTTTTATGTGCTTCACCAACTGAATTAACACAGTGGTCAGTGAAGAACAAGCTCCACCCTGCTGTGACAGGTCCACACTACTGGATAACACTAAAGACATGTGCAGGCATTTTAAAATAGGACTGATCTATCTAATGAATATATGTGAAGCAATTGTCCGCTTATATATGAAATTGATCATTATATGGGAACTTGAACATAGTTTTAGATTAATCTTCAACATTCAGTTAAAAGAACATTAATCACCATAACTACTAAAACGTGCTTTAGTTTTGGTGCCAGTTGTGTCCCGGTACACCCTATTGTCATTTTTCACCTTACTAATCATTTAAAAAAAGACAGAAGCTTTTGTGGCTTGTAAAGTTGCAAGGTTTATATTCTGGTGGTATAAAGTTTATACTGAAACTTTACCTGATATTGTGGCTCCTTTACTTTTCTTGGGTTATACAATGTCTAAATACTGTGGCCAAGTGTTTCAAAATAAAATCTGCTCATGTTTAATTTAAGTTACAAGATTACTTGTTCCTGTTCTGCACATTTCTTATAAGCTACATAAATTTGCAGGTGTTCTCCAGCTATAAGTCAATCACTCTATAAATGAGTACAGCATAGTTCTCTGCCAATGTTTATTAGCATTCCACTCACACATCATACAGAGTTCTAAATAACAGAAGCAAGCGTCAAAATGAAATCTACGATGGTCATATTGGGGGGATATGTCTCATGGGAGCTGCAACATTAGGAAAGTATATTTAACTTTATCTGAGGTTTCTTTTTTATGGAGACACCATGTATAGGTTATAGACCATCTCAGAGCATTGAAAACCTGTGCTGTGGTAATCTATGCAGCATATATAGTTAGCTCATCAAGTCTATAGTTATATTTTTAAACATTCAGGTACTGAATTACATATTCCATACAGCCTTGTTAAGCAGAGGCTATATATATATATATATATATATATATATATATATATATATATATATATATATAGAGAGAGAGAGATACACACATATACACACTGTTCTCAAACCTTTTCTCCACCCCCCCTCCCCCCTTCTAGTGGAGAATAAGGTGGCAGCCAGACCTACTGGCCTGACTAGTAAGACGGTTGCTAGCACCACTGCCAGGCTCACTCTTCCCACCCCATCACAGGGCACCTCATAGGGAGGCATCAGTAGGCACAGCAACTTATCACTACTAGGCACACTGACCATACTAGCTAAAATGCAGATTTGGTCTCTACAAAGGGTTCACGTAGACTAAGTCTCTCTCAAGCACCGCACTTTGAGTGGATCGTTTGTAGAACATTGTTCGCTGATTATTTTTACTCTTGTGATGCTGTACTGTACTTAAATGTTGACAAAATGCACAATTGAAACCGGGGTACCCCTCCGATCTTTTTAAAAAAATACAATAAACTACAAAATAAAAAAAACAAAAAACACTCCATGCCAAGTATCCCTTTACCTGACATTATCCAGTTGTAGCTGTACGTTCATATGTCTGTCAGATAACTGGCTCAGCTCCTTCTCCTGCTTGTCTTTAAAAGCACTGTATTCAGACTTCACATTTCGGAGCTCTCTGTCCGCAGACTGAAGAACCACTCGAAGATCGTGAACCTCACTCTTCAGTACTGTTACATAACACACAAGATACAGTTAGCCGTCACCAGGCCTACTTCAAAGATCACAATTTACCACCCAAAGGAGAATCTTAGTACCTGGTATAACTAGAAATGTATTAATTTATTTTACATAACTATTCAATTTAACCTAAAGTTTTACTTGACCAAGAAGTGCTGGAAGAAACATTGACCACAAACAGACCTAATTTTCGGTTTTACAGTGATTGTCCTTGGCATTTTGTGCTACTGTAATTATTGGTCATCTTTTCACTATCTAACGTCTCCACTTTGAAGAATGAGGAAGGCCACGCTTGTAAACAACGATTTCATGTTACTGCATACACATTAACATTACAACATTATTATTACAATGCATACCTTGTAGGCAAACTGTCACTGTTTAAAACTCTGCTAAGACAGCAGACATTTTACTATAGAGCTTTTCAGGTACTGAATACTTATGGGATTCACATTACACAAACCACAGGCTCCACACCCACCATTGTTCCTTATAAATTAAATCAAATCCTGCACCTCAAGGTCGCTAAATAATAGTTCAACCCGCATAATACTTGAAGCTTGAAATGAAAAAAAAAAAAAAAATAAAAAAATAAAAAAAAAAGGTCCAGCGTTCAATGGAGAAATTTCACTACTGCTCGTTCCAAACAAATCCTAATATTTTTTTTCTTATAATTCCATACACAACCTCAAAAAAGCAAATGTACATATACAAAAACCACATATATTGCATCTCCTATCATGTGGCAGTATCACATCACATCTTGTGCTCCACACACACGTCAGATATGCATAAGGGGACACACAGCACTTGGATTTGCTTTTAAATGGCAAAAACACAGATTTCAAGATAATATTTGATGAAAATGAAACCTTTTCCATTAGTAAATCTTGAATTAAGAGGCTATGGTAGAAGAACTATACCATGTTTCAGTATACATACTGTATTAAGCAACTAAATTGCTCTATGATGTACTATTGTCACAGAAGACTAAATTGTTAGAACTTGAAACCTTCAAAATGAACGGAAGAGTTTCAACAGGACCTTGCATGAAAAACAAGGTATGGTAAAGAAACCCACATCACTTTAAGGTAAACATCTTGCAGAGGTTCAAAAGTACTGGACAGATAGAACAGAACCAAATTTTGGTCCCAGGGAGGTGTAATTTGTCTAAAAGTAAGTTTTATGTTCTAGATTGTTTTAATAAATCTAATAATGAGGAGCCAAGTTTCTGACAGTCATGAAATCAATAGCTTAAATGTGAACTTTTACAGATGCTGATTTGAATCCTTTGAAACCCCATCTGTAGGAACATTCAAAAAGGTATCAATCCTCTTCAAACATCTAAAGGAACACCACTTAAATTCCCACCCCCAACCACTAGATACAATGATAAGTTTTTGTTAATAGACTTTCGACTTCAACACGACCCTTAGCAATTAAAATCTCCCAATAATTGGCCATGCAGTTAACTTGCATGCTTCAAGAAATTTCCTGTGTGATGCCTGATGCTCCAGAATCTGGCAGAATCCAAAATGTTTATTTTGACAACTCCTGAAATGCATGTTATTTCTCTGAAAAAAAAAAACTCCTGTAACTAGGAATAGGGTTCTCCCCCACCAAAAAAGTTGTTCCCTTGTGGATGACCAACTATGGCGACTTGAATTTAGGGAGAGATTATTACTGGTCATTCCTTTAGAAGGTTTTCTTGTAAAAGGTTTCATGTGTGCTTTGGTCCAGTTAAAGGGACACTATAGACACCTGGCCAACTTAAGCTTAATGAGGTTATTCAGGTGAGAACTATAGCTCCCTGCAGCCTTTTCTCATGAAAATACAGTGTTTACATTGAAAGCTAGGAACACCTCTAGCTGCAGTCACTCAGACTGCCACCAGAGGGACTTCCGAGTTAATGGATGCGTAATTCGGATTCAAACATATGTGTTGTCAGAGCACAGGGCACTGTGCACGAGCATCCTGTCTCCCTGAGGCTGTCAGCAGCGCGTGGGAGTCGGCTGGAGGATGCAGAGATCTGACTTCAAACTGTAAGTACACTTATTTTTAAAGTTTAGAGTGAGTGTGAGAGAGAGAGAGAGAGAGAGAGACAGAGAGTGGGCGGGTGGCCGAGTGAGTAATTGTGAGTGTGGGTGGGTGAGTGATGGTTGGATCCATCCATCCCTCCCTCCCTCAGCTGGATAGGGAGGGATGGATATGGATGAACGGACATAGTATGTGTATGTTTGAAATTTTTTTTTTTTTTTTTTTTTTTTAATTCTTTATTTTTGATGTGCGGGTGGTTACAGAGCATTGTCATGCGCCACAACGGCGTTCAGTAGCATAAATATACATATAGGTTAAGCAGTGGCACGATATACTTGCACAAGTTTTTTTTTTTTTTTTTTTTTTTTTTTTTTGTAAAACACGTTAAGCTAAGCAGTTGGTTATGTTTGAAATTTTTTACTATTTGTGTGTGTGCATACAAACACCATATATCCCCTTAAGGACACATGACGGAAATATTCCGTCATGATTCCCTTTTATTCCAGAAGTTGTGTCCTTAAAGGGATATAGAGATCTCTCTATATAAAGTGTTTCTATGCAAACACACAGTGTGGCTGAGGACGGTTGCCGTAGGAGGGGGGCGGGTGTAGAAAGCTCTGCTCGCAAACGCGCACATGCGCGGTAGAGCGCCGAGTTCATTCATAGGGCGGCATTCAATGACGGTCTATGAAGAACGCGTTTGGTGCAGCGTGAAGCCGTGCATGCGCACCAGATCACGATGACGCTTCTCAGAGAGAAGCGTCCTATTGGGCCCTGCGATTTCGTAATTTTGGCCTGACGAGGAGCTTGGCGCTGGAACGGAGGTACGTTTTAATGCTAAAACTGGCTCGGATTTTTTTTTTTAATGGCAAATTCATATAAAACCAAGAAAGAAGGCTAGGGGACCTGTCTTTCTTTTTTTTTTATGTTGACTATAGTGATCCTTTAATAGTCGTAATGGTGGATGATAGCAATCCTGGGATTCTCATGACTTATCTTACTGAGCCAATTTTAAATGTCTGTCTAATTCTTTTTTTTTTATTCTTTTTCGCAACCATACTGAATTGTTTATAGTACCCTTTGATCTGTAGTGGTGTTTTTCCCATTTAAAAAAAATGAATAAAATTAAAAAAAGGGTAAAGTCTGCCTCCTACTGGCCTGGCATCAGAACTTGCTTGTTCGGTTAGACTTGCATGTCTTCTTTTTTCCCTTTATTATCTTTATTTAGAATTGGGATATTTTCTTTAAAAAGAAGTATCCCTCCAGTAAGAATATTCTATCCCTGTAGGTTCTCTTTATTTGGTGGGGATGTTAATTTTCCCCACAGCCTTAGATTTCACAAGATCTGGAAAGAACCCACAAATAAATCCTTGCTCAAACCCACAAATAAATCACAAATAGAGTATTTTGATGGAACAAATGCTGACAAAGCCATAAGCAAACAGTACTTTACGTACAAAAATAAAAAAAATGGATGCCATTCCAATATTAGATCATGTAGTAATTAAACTGGATGTTCAGCTGTATCTTTAGATTGAGCTTTTTCCAGTGTCTCCAACCATATCCTCTGTGCCTTTGCAGCTGATGACTCAGTGATACTTTTTCAATCGGCAACTTGAAAAAAAAAAATGCTGCTCTTTTTTGCCTAACCGATGGGAACACCTACTTTTGGCATTATATCAAAATGCTTTTTCCTCATCATTTAAAGAGAAAACAAAATGTTTAGTCATAAAAGCCACCTTTTCTGGATTTTTCCACTCTAATCATGGCGTCTTTAAACTTCGGTGTCTCCGGTGAACGCAGGACCTCTTTTCCATTTCAAGTTTTAACTATTCATAAGTTGACTGCTCGTTCAGGGCTTTGATTTAAATACAAGGAACGATTGGGAGTATGGAGCCTCCAATTTGAATTATGCAAATTACAAGAGGTGTTAGTCGGTAAACTCAAAATACATTAACATTTCTGCTGTCATAGCAGAATTTAAAACGGTGATCGTTTGTTGCCAACAATGCATGAATTATAATAGTTATGTTGCAATGTTCCCATATATTCAGCAACATAAAACAGCTTTAAGCACGCAGAACTGCATTGCCAAGTCAACCAACTATAAAACATGCAAAGCCAATTATAGTGATCTTGAGTATGTTTAATGTTTAGAGATTAAACCAATTATATAATGTTCATTGCTACCACTATTGACATCCATTTCAAAATTTGGAATTGAGGAACACACGGACAATAACAAAGGATCAACATTTATCAAGCTTGTCACTACGCCCTTTAGGAAAGATATACACAAAATACACTTCATTGGCAGTTACTAGATAAAAAAATACCAAACAAATGCCCACAAGACCGTACCATCTTCTTTGCCTTTGAAGTCTTGCTGTTGCTTTTCAAGTGATTTGATTTGTGCAAGAAGTTCCTGTTGCTCTGTACTCCATTTAGCTTTTTCCAACGAGAAATGCTATTAAAAAAAAAAAAAAAAAGAGGAAAAAACACACAATCAAATGCCATGATGTAATTTGCGATTCATATTTTTTTTTTTTACAAAAAATAAATTGATGTGAATGAAGACTACATTACATTAAACAGAAGAAACAGTGAGGAAGTTATTTATTCATATGTAATGTGTTTTGGCAATAAATTCCAGCAATAAACAAAGCTCACATAATAAATAAAAGTTGGCCATGTCCTTCTCACCTCTTGCATCTGAGTAGAATGGTGCTCCAGCTTGCTGAGCTGTTGTTGGGACTTC
Organism: Pelobates fuscus; assembly: GCF_036172605.1. Classification (NCBI taxonomy): domain Eukaryota; kingdom Metazoa; phylum Chordata; class Amphibia; order Anura; family Pelobatidae; genus Pelobates; species Pelobates fuscus. Next base: position 269,147,225 of record NC_086320.1, on the reverse strand, counting down.
ATATTTCTGCTTTCCTCCTCATCTAGCTTAGCTTGTAGACTAGTCACTTGTTCCTAAAAATAAATAATGCAGAAATTTAAATCTCTAATTAGTATGAAGGCAACCCCTCATCTTGTATTAATTGTTCTTTAATCTACATTTCCCACAAAATACATGCATTTATAAATGTATTTGGAAAAAATTTGAATGTTTTGAGGCTCATGTTGTTGGAGCCAACTCCAGAAATGTCCACTCTATAACCTACCTGAACCATTCTGAGTTCCTCAGCAATAGCTTCATATGCTTGCTCACTCATCTCTGGTGGGATGGGCTCATTGACTATGTCATCTATTTGCATTCCTGATTTAGGAGTATCCATCAAGCCATTGGGTGAATCACTTGGACTCATGCGTGGAACGAGTCGAGATCTCAAGTTGTACGCCTTTGTTGGAGTGGTCATGTTCTGTATAGAAACAAATGCACAACCAATAGAAAAACATTTTTATATTGTAAAAGTTTTTTTTGTAGTAATAATCAGTTTATTGGAATGATAAAAGTTCACTTGAAATCTGTCCAGAGCCTAATTTTGTACAAATGGTGAAAAGGTTATTTTTAGTTACCTTTATGGTTTCTGTATGCATTCGGTTCAGCTGTGACATTTCCAGACGTTTGTGCGTCTTGATGGCCTCTAAAATGTTTTCAAGATGTGTGTTGGATGTTTGCAATGACTGAAGCTCTGACTCCTGTTCAACCTGCTTCTTCCTAATACATCAATAATGTATTTATTTTAAATGCAAACAATTTTTTTTTTTTAAATAACTGTATATCCCAGCGTATTTATTATATGTTTAAGCATCAGGTAGCTGTAAAGGGTTACTGTCATCTCAGTGCACATGAGCAGGACACCAAACAAGGGCAGAAAAGAATCAGAAACACAAAATTATGAGAAAACCCAAAACATGTACAAAAAAAACTTTAATCTCATAGCGCTGCCATGAGCAATTTTAAATATAGATTTTCATTGCATGCGGAGATCAGTGGCATGCTTTAGTGTTATATTCATTAACAGCAGGACTTTACTGAGCTACTAAGGTTAGATAAGCAGATCAATCGTCTAAATAGGCAAAAGGTCTTTATCCAACATTTTTAGAGACCAGATTTGAGACAATATGCCATTGTTTACTAAGGGGTTAAGGTGTAGCATGGCCTACACAGACCAAGGAAATGTCAATTGACTCTTATTACTAATGATATTCATGGTCACAATATACAGCCCTGCTGAAGTTAAGACATACAACTTTAAAACATCAAATTGTAATGATAACATCACTATTCCTAAAGGACTATATACAATGTTTAGATGAATACACTTAAATAAGTTTTGAATGATTAGGGAGTGAGAAACATGTAAATAGATTTAGACAAACAATTTGCATCGTAAACATTTAATTATAAAATATGGCAATTGAAGAATTGTATTTCTCCAATAAGTCCTTTTAAGTGATTTTATTAGTGTGTCTTTCAGAAATGTATGCACTTGTGAATGGTCCTTTAAACAGTGGAAATTTTGTACCAACTTAGTTAACTCTTTGAACTCTTCATATTCTTGCTTTGAGGTTTCCAGCTCACTTTGAAGCTGCAACAATCGTTCTTTCATCCTTTCCAGTGATATATTATTGTTGTCTGATGGTAGCGGAGTGGAATGCATTGGTAGACCTAAAGCAGCATCAAGTAAATAAATTAGTACAACAGTTATTTGTAACAAAATCATGCACAGAACATAACTAGCAAAGATAGTTTGACAACTTAAATGTTTTATCATCTATAAGTTTTAAGTTTCATTTTTGTTGGGCTGTATTGTGGATGTCATCTCAGCATAGAGAACCTTCAAGTAGCCTCAGTGTTTCTATTGCAGTCATACTATGCCTTTCTCTAATTAAGGCAGTGTGATATGAGATGAGTTTTCTCAATAAAGTAAGTTTGATGGGAAAACAAGATGCATCCAAAGAAGGCAGCATTTATTTTTCTCCTATGTAAACATTCTGCATTTTGTATTCCTCCTCCCCCCCGCCAAAAAAAAGACAAATTTAGAATACGAAAATACAGGATTACATTTGCTAATGTTTCCAGTGATTGATTATAAAGAGAGAGATCATAAACATGATTAGCATTATGTGTGTCTGATCTAAGTTTATTCCTACCTCTGTTCTTCTCAGCTGTAGATGCTTCTAAAAATGCCTTTTCCAGCTCTGCAATCATTTGGGCACTAAGTTCTTGGGCTCTCTTTACAGACTGCAGTGAACGAAGACCTTTATTTTCCTCTCTCAAACTATGATTCTCAAGGGCATATTTAGCTACACGAGGGTGATGCTCAATCTGTGAAATATACAAACATACACCAAAAAAAATAAAAAAATTAAATTCAATCTTTAGCAACATTTTATTGAACTCTGTGTAATCTTTTCATAAAAATTCAGTTTTTAACCAATTCACATTTTGAGGCCCTTTCCCATTGATAAAAAAAAAAGAAGCTTAAAACTGAAACATCTTTCCATTTCTTTTCAGAAAACATTCAGCCACTGAATGATGTACAGGGTTGGAAAGCACGGATATTGCTCAAGCTGAATGGGAACTTATATACTATATCACATAAGAATGGAAGGGCTGCATTTGTCCAGGGGACTCAAGTAGTTAAACCTTTCTGAAGCAGACTGTAGTGGATTTAGTGACAGAGTGCTTCATTACAATGGTCTTTTAATTATTTTTCTAGACTTGCTTTATCGGCCTGTATTTAGGTTGAATAAAGAAATCGGATATAGGATAGGGCAGTTTTGCAAGAACAGACCCTGTATCTTTAGGTTATACATGTTATGTCAGACTTTCAGTCTCTTGTGACCCACCCATCTTTATATATCGATTATTACCCAATTGTCTTTTATAATCATTATCCATTGTGTATCTCTACTGCCTCAAGCGAACACCTTATGACCACTGCCTACTGACAGGCTAAGGGATCAGCTCACTGCTCTGGGGGCTATTAAGACTCACACCAGCAGTCATCGCTCAGTTTTTGCAAAGCACAAGGACACAGACTAGCTGGTGCCCAAACGCTCCCAGTGCTTAACCTGACAGATCTGTTTAGACAGCATCATGTGTTGTAATGTGTTAAATCTATCAGTTTTGTACATTAAAATGGGTTGCAAACCTGAATACATGTATTTAGCACACTATATATTTCACATGCCTGCATGGCTATTAGTATTAATAATCACTGGTTGGGTATTCATCGGAAAAGCAGGACACCTAATGAGGGGGTCACTAAGAGGTCACTCACACAACAGTACCTGATCTTTTAATACACGTATCTCCTCCTTGAGTTCAGAAATCAAGTCTTCTTGCTCGTTATTGGAGAATGAATTGCGACCATCTTTCAGAGTTCTTTCGAGGCGTGCTATGTGGTCTTCCCTGAATTTAACAATCATTTTATTTGATTGGATGAACTTTTCTTTCTTGTTGCAAAGATCCTCTAGCTGGGCTATTTTTTGTAAACAGGCCTGTAGATTGGGTTGCAAAATGAAATTCAGAATTCAATAGTCATGAAAAACTAGCACAGACCAAGTACCAGTGAACGCTTTGATAAATTCTGTGCCCAACACAAACTATACATGCACTAAGCATTATCAAGAGAACAAACCAAATAAAAAACAAAAAAACAACTTAACATAGCTTTACAGTGTCAGTCTCTCTGCCTTAGGTGTAGACCCTGTGTAATAGAGCTACTCCTATGTCAATTGTTAAAGAAACAGCATTAAGGGTAGAACAAGGGTTTTGCTTGCATAAATCCACAGAAATTATTACAGTAGTAGAATAGCAATTTGCAGGCTATTTTTTGTTTTTAAAAACAAAGAATAAGAACTGTGAGAAAGGACAAAAGCTTAGAGAAACTCAACAGGGTGCCCTTTGGTAAATACATTTTTGCTCACTCGTGCCATTACAGATAGAACATATCTTAAGCATAACAGACTGATCCCACCTGAAAGTACAGTCCAGAACCGAAATGCCAGCAAGTTCCCTGTGCACGAGAGATACAGCCAGATGATCATTTCAGCCTTTGGGCCTCGTCAGTGAAGTGTAGCCAATACCCCTCTAGGCACAGTGTTTTACACACAAATATTCTCCTGCAAATCCAAACAACTACTTCACACTTTTAATGCTCTCCTTCGCCCTGTTGCTCCCTCTCCTCTTACCACCCTGTCTGCCTCAAACTTTGCAAATCACTTCACTGAGAAGATTTCTACAATCAGGAAAGAGACTCTAACTTCTTTCCCCTTCCAATACATCACCCAACCCAAATCCCTTCGCTGTTATATGCTACTACAACGGAAGAGGATTCTTCTCTTCCCCAGTCCTCCCGCCCCATCACGTGTTTGCTCGATCCTATTCCCTCACATCTCATCTGCACTGTCCCTCTCTTGCTCTTCCACTCACTAAAATTTTCAATCTCTCCTTTTCCTCCGGCACATTTTCTTCACCCTTCAAGCATGCAACCATAACGCCGATTTTGAAAATGTCCAACCTTGACCAAAACTCCCCATCTAACTACTGCCCTTTATTGCTACTGCCATTTGCCTCCAAGATCCAAGAGAGAGTTGTGTATGAGAGATTGACAGACTTCCTCAAATACAACTCTCTGCTTGACCTGCTTCAGTCTGGATTCCACGCTCGTCACTCTGTTTAAACAACTGTGAAAAAACTATCCAACGATTTAATCGCGGCTAAATCTTGTGGCCATTACGCTCTCCTAATTCTCCTTTATCTTTGTCATGAATGCACCCTACTTCGAGAGTGTGCGTGATGTAGTGGTGAAAGGGTTAAAGTTCACTATTTTTCTGCACTAGACCGGAAATAATGATAACATCCCACTTAACACCACCCACACCTAACCATAAGAATATAAATATTACTAATTTTTTTTTCCATAAAACACAAGCTTTATTGAAAAATAACTGAACATTAAAATTTAATCCAGCTGCATCTCGACACTTTTTCCACTTTTTGGATGTAATTTTAAGTTACGTTTTAATAATGCATATATGTTTATATTCTTTATTTTGTTTGTGCATTCAATAAACAAGCGGGCTTGCACTACCCCAACAGCTGGTGCAAACTAGGTATCAAGCATAGTATGACATTTATGTGGGCATTCTTGCCATTACATTGCACATTTTAGGACTTAGAGTAAGCTAGCTAAGTCTAATCTCTTCGATCTAAAAGTTAAGGGGGGGGATGTCTCTTGTTAGACACAAAAAAGTATTGCTGTACACAAGCATTACAGAGGAATGGGACGCCTTACAATCTTAACGGTTGTGCATAGTCTGGAGGGTGATTGAGCATTATGGCCCCGTCTTACACTGTGTTGTAGGAGTTAAGGATATAGTCGTCGGTATGCCCACGCGTGGTAGGCATGTTTGTGCTTTTAAGTAGCCTTATCTTGCCGGCTGAAAGAGTAGGTATCTTTATGCGTTCCCAGACACCCATAAGTATTATAGTTAAAGGTATTCTTTATGCCGTTTAGTGTCTTGTCAGCAGGGACGCCATCAGGACATGACAACCATAACGGTTGTCATGGGCCCGGCAGTCCTGGGGGGCCCGGACTGCTCAGGGAGTCCCGGGCCCCACATTCCATTTGTGCACATATAGATAGTGATTATCGCTATCTATATGTTCACCTCGGGCCCCGGCTACCTGTAGAATGCAGACGGGGACCAGCCAGCACCATCTTAACTCTCCAGCTGCTCCTGCCCGTAACTCTCGCGAGCTCTGCGGCTGGCAGAGCGTTGTCACGGGTTACCATGGCAACGCTCCGCGCGGCAAACAGCACAGCTCGCGAGACTTACAGGCAAGAGCTGCTGGAGTGTTAAGTGTCCCCGTCTGCATTCTACAGCGGCTGGCTACCTCTACCGGACCACCAGGGATGTGATCTCCCCCCTCCCTGGCCAGGTAAGAAGCAGGGAGGGGGGAATAAAATGTAAATGCAACCAAAAAGGCTCACCCCCCACCCCCCTATTTTACATACAGCCCCCACATTTACACACACTAAAACCACAACACACACACACTGCATACACACACTAAAACCACAACACACACACACACTGCATACACACATTAAAACCACAACACACACACACACTGCATACACACACTAAAACCACAACACAAACACACACTGCATACACACACTAAAACCACAACACAAACACGCACTGCGTTCACCATACACACACTAAAACCACAACACAAACACGCACTGCGTTCACCATAAACACACTAAAACCACAACACAAACACGCACTGCATTCACCATACACACACTAAAACCACAACACAAACACACACTGCATTAACCATACACACACTAAAACCACAACACAAACACACACTGCATTCAACACAAACACACACTGCATTCACCATACACACACTGCATTCACCATACACACACTAAAACCACAACACAAACACACACTGCATTCACCATACACACACTAAAACCACAACACACTGCATTCACCATACACACACTAAAACCACAACACACTGCATTCACCATACACACACTAAAACCACAACACACTGCATTCACCATACACACACTAAAACCACAACACACTGCATTCACCATACACACACTAAAACCACAACACACTGCATTCACCATACACACACTAAAACCACAACACACTGCATTCACCATACACACACTAAAACCACAACGCACTGCATTCACCATACACACACTAAAACCACAACGCACTGCATTCACCATACACACACGAAAACCACAACACACTGCATTCACCATACACACACTAAAACAACAACACAAACACGCACTGCTTTCACCATACACACTAAAACTACAACACACTGCATTCACCATACACACACTAAAACCACAACACAAACACTGCATTCACCATACACACACTAAAACCACAACACAAACACGCACTGCTTTCACCATACACACACTAAAACTACAACACAAACACGCACTGCTTTCACCATACACACACTAAAACTACAACACAAACACGCACTGCTTTCACCATACACACACTAAAACTACAACACAAACACGCACTGCTTTCACCATACACACACTAAAACTACAACACAAACATGCACTGCTTTCACCATACACACACTAAAACTACAACACAAACACGCACTGCTTTCACCATACACACACTAAAACCACAACACAAACACGCACTGCTTTCACCATACACACACTAAAACTACAACACAAACACGCACTGCTTTCACCATACACACACTAAAACTACAACACAAACACGCACTGCTTTCACCATACACACACTAAAACTACAACACAAACACGCACTGCATTCACCATACACGCACACACTTTATCTAAAACACACAAAACTACATTCATTATACAAATGTGCAATCTGTATCCATTTTACACACCACACAGGCCATCCTTGTGGGTGGACTCAGAATGGGTCATCAGGGGCGGGCCCAGGGGGCCCACACTTTGAACTGTGTCAGGGGCCCTGAAATTTCTGATGGCCATGCTTGTCAGTAGGTGATCGAGATTAGGGTTTATGCCCGAGATTAAAGCCGTGCTTGCGTAATGATATTTTTTGTGGGGGGGTTGTATGACCGGTCCTAGGCCGGGTGAGATGATGGCTTACCTCCTTGGTAGGAGTGGGTTGGCACCCCTGGCTGCCGCTGTTTGCAAGCTGTATGGATAGGCATCGGCTGTAGTGGCAAGTCTAATGGGGCACTAATCGGTGTACTGTCATTCCCTCAACGTTATGTGAGGAGAGTGGCAAGCCGTTGTGCAGTCTCAGGCCTATTGGTTGCGCTTTTTGTATGTTGGGGGGGGGGGGGGTGGAAGAGTACTGTCTGCAGCTGTAATGGGGAATGGGAATCTGTCCTGCTTATAGGCTGAGTTAACTATTGTGAGTAACACATGACTATCTCACTAGATGCAAGGGAAACAAACCAAAAAAGTATCCAAAGTGGGATCTTTCTTAAGAAGATGCCAATGTTTCGTGATGCACTTCTTAAGGAATTGCGATTGACTACTGTAATTAAAAATTATAGGGCAATTAAAACTGTCGTCCTGTAGTCTCTCTCTCTTAGTTGGATTCAGGAGCATGTGTCTCTAGATTGTCAACCCTTATGATGGATTGTTGTAGGAGCTATGGCTCATATTCCTTTTCTAGAAATTGAGCCTTAACCTTTTCCAGTTGTTTCTTGTATATTTCAGGGTCTGAACAGTTTTTCTTTATGCGTTGGAACTTTCCATATGGTACGTTAGTCAACCACGGTGGATGGTGACAACTGGACCTTAAAATGAAGCTGTTAACATCAACAACCTTAAAAAAGGTCTTGGATTTTAAGCTTTGTTCTTCCACATATAGAACTAGATCTAAAAAGTCAACACTAGTTGCACTGAATTTCGAAGTAAAAGCTAAATTAAATAAATTGGTGTTCATGTATTCTAAAAATAGGATGAGTTCTCTCTCCTCTCCTTCCCAAATAAAAAAAATAATCGTCAATGTACCGTTTATAGAGGACCAGGTTCGAAACCCAGGGGTGACCCTGCCATATATAGAAATCTTCCCAGTAGGCCATGAAGATATTAGCGTAACTGGGTGTGAACCTGGTCCCCATAGCAGTACCTGTGATTTGGAGGTATACCTCATCATTGTGCCAAAAATAATTATGGGAAAGAATAAAATTAATACATTCAACTAAAAACTCTATTTGTTCCATTTGTAGCTCCGAAGTCTTATATAAAGTGTGTCTGACTGCCCTTAATCCTAATTAATGTTGTACAACAGTATATAGTGAGGTTTCGTCACAAGTGACCAGCCTATATGTATTCTTCCAAGGTATGCCCTCTAGTATTCGAAGTACCGTATATACTCGAGTATAAGCCGACCCGAATATAAGCCGAGGCCCCTAATTTTTCCCCAAAAAACTGGGAAAACTTATTGACTCGAGTATAAGACTAGGGTGGGAAATGCAGCAGCTACTGGTAAATTTCTAAATAAAATTAGATCCTAGAAAAAATATATTAATTGAATATTTATTTACAGTGTGTGTATAATGAATGCAGTGTGTGCGTATGAGTGCAGCGTGTGTGTATGAGTGCAGCGTGTGTGTATGAGTGCAGCGTGTGTGTATGAGTGCAGCGTGTGTGTATGAGTGCAGCGTGTGTGTATGAGTGCAGCGTGTGTGTATGAGTGCAGCGTGTGTATGAGTGCAGTGTGTGTGTGTGTATGAATGCAGTGTGTGTGAGTGCAGTGTGTGTATGAGTGCAATGTGTGTATGAATGCAGTGTGTGTATGAATGCAGTGTATGAATGCAGTGTGTGCAGGGCCGGTGCAAGGATATTTGCCCCCCCCCATATGTCCTGACCTCCCCTCCTCCTCCCTCAGTGGTCCTTACCTCCCCACCCCCGTGTTCCCTCACCCCCCTCCCCCAGTGGTCCTGACTCACCCCTCCCCTAGTGGTCCTTACTTCCCCCTCCCCTCCCCTAGTGGTCCTTACTTCCCCCTCCCCTCCCCTAGTGGTCCTTATCCCCCCCTCCCTCCCCTAGTGGTCCTTATCCCCCCCCTCCCTCCCATAGTGGTCCTTATCCCCCTCCCTCCCATAGTGGTCCTTATCCCCCCCCTCCCTTCCTCCCATAGTGGTCCTTATCCCCCCCCCTCCCTCCGATAGTGTTCCTTTTCTCCCCCCCTTCCCTCCCATAGTGGTCCTTATCCCACCCCCCTCCCTCCGATAGTGGTCCTTATCCCCCCCTCCCTTCCATAGTGGTATAGTGGTCCTTATCCCCCCCCCTCCCTCCGATAGTGTTCCTTTTCTCCCCCCCTTCCCTCCCATAGTGGTCCTTATCCCACCCCCCTCCCTCCGATAGTGGTCCTTATCCCCCCCTCCCTTCCATAGTGGTATAGTGGTCCTTATCCCCCCCCCCTCCCTCCCATAGTGGTCCTTATCCCCCCCCTCCCTCCCATAGTGGTCCTTATCCCCCCCTTCCCTCCCATAGTGGTCCTTATCCCCCCCCTCCCTCCCATAGTGGTCCTTATCCCCCCCTCCCTCCCATAGTGGTCCTTATCCCCCCCCTCCCTCCCATAGCGGTCCTTATACCCCCCTCCCTCCCATAGTGGTCCTTATCCCACCCCCTCCCTCCAATAGTGGTCCTTATCCCCCCCCTCCCTCCCATAGCGGTCCTTATACCCCCCTCCCTCCCATAGTGGTCCTTATCCCACCCCCTCCCTCCAATAGTGGTCCTTATCCCCCCCCCTCCCTCCCATAGCGGTCCTTATACCCCCCTCCCTCCCATAGTGGTCCTTATCCCACCCCCTCCCTCCCATAGTGGTCCTTATACCCCCCCCCCCCCTCCCACAGTGGTCCTTATACCCCCCCCCCTCCCACAGTGGTCCTTATACCCCCTTTTTTTTTTAATTATTTTTTTTATTATTATTTTTTTTTTATTATTATTTCTTATTTTATTTATTTTTCGTCCCCCCTCCCTGCTTGATATATGGCAGGGAGGGGGGCTCCTTCCCTGGTGGTCCAGTGGCAGTTCAGTGGGGGGGAGAGGGGGGCTGGCAGAGCTGTACTTACCTTTCCTGCAGCTCCTGTCAGCTCTCTCCTCCTCCGCGCCGTCCGTGCAGCTCCTTCTATCAGCTCACACTGTAAGTCTCGCGAGAGCCGCGGCTCTCGCGAGACTTACACTGGGAGCTGACCGAGGTGCTGAACGGACGGCGCGGAGGAGGAGAGAGCTGACAGGAGCTGCAGGAAAGGTAAGTACAGCTCTGCCAGCCCCCCTCTCCCCCGGTCTGTATTATGGCAATGCAAATTGCCATAATACAGACCTTGACTCGAGTATAAGCCGAGTTGGGGTTTTTCAGCCCAAAAAATGGGCTGAAAAACTCGGCTTATACTCGAGTATATACGGTAGTTCACTACTATCCCTTAAATATGATTTGGTCCCTTTAACTGAGGGCTGCAGTAGTGTATCTATATACTGGGACAGATTCGAAGTCAGAGATCCGATCTCCGAAATGATTGGTCTCCCAGGTGGTTCAGTTGTGTGCTTATGAACCTTTGGAAGAAAGTAAAAAAACGCTTTCCTGGGATATGTATTTAAAACAAAATTGTATTCCTTCTTTGTCAAAATTCCCACCTGTCTCCCCTTATCCAAAAGAGTAGTTAAATCTCTCTGGAAGTCTGAAGTTGGATCTCTATTTAGTAACTCATACGTTTTTTTTTATCTAATAGAATCCTAAAGCACTCTTTTTCGTAATATTCTAAGCTCATTAAAACAATACCCCCGCCCTTATCGGCGGGTTTAATAATAATATCCCTATTGTCGCTCTGTTCCTTTAATGCTTTTTTCTCTTGCAATGTCAAATTTTGATGTTTATTCGGGATTCTAGTTTGAATTTTCTCCAACTCTTCCAGTACTGCTATGTTAAAGGCGTACATATACGCACTTAATGGATTTGGGGGACAGAATTTGGACTTCTGTTTAAGGGCTGTGTGGGTAAAAGGACTATCCTGTTGATTAATTGGTTTATCGAAAGAGTTGCTACTAAAATAGCGTTTTAAATTTTATGTTCTCATAAATTTCTGGACATCTAGAAAGTTCTTAAAGAATTAAACAAACAGACGTTTTACTCATTAATTAGATAGGAGCATTTAAAAGCATGCCCCAATGAACTGTTACACTATCTTGAGAAAGCCTGGTATTGTGGGCGAAACGCGTCGAAGTGTGAACAGCTTCCTGCTGCCAGAGGTGGATGCACGTCTGTCAGCATTGTTTGCCAGCCAAAGCCTCCTCTCCGTTTGAATATTCATTTTATCAGCGCTGAGATCGGGTGGGAGTGTGCACTGATCCTCTGTGTATTTTAAAGTTTATATCGTGGTGTCTTGGAAACGAGTACCACAACTTGCTGATGTAAGGGTCTTTAATTTGGGGGAAGGGTTTTGTATGTTAACTTGATGTATGTTAACTTGATTAAATTGCAGTATTACGCTATGATAGGTCTCATTGTATCATTTCAAGGTTAAAAGCCCACAGTGCAACAATGTACCTACAGATGCTGTGACATAACTGCAAGACTAATCTTAACCCTGTAAAAGATCATCACCCAAGATTTATTGGACCCTATAGCAAGACTTTTTATGATTATTTGAGTACTACACTTATGCTGGTCTGTTTTATTGTATTTTATTTTATTGCACTTGGAAGTATTTCCATGAATCCGCATTTATAAGTGTTTTACTTCAGATTGAGAGTGATCACCTAAATTAGGTTTTCAAGTATAGCGCTGACACTTTATTTTTGTTGATATATTATGTGTAAAGTTTTTAAGGATCTTTATATGTGTATAGCTGCTGAATTTACTCACGTTCTTATTGATATTTAGTTTTATTTACTTTTAAGATCTGCGCTCTCCTATTTGGTCTATAAGGTTAAGTTATGCCAATCGTGTTTGGGCTTGTTTAGAAAATGGCGCTTGTCCCATTCTAAATATAATAAAAAATTATTCTGTGGGTACACAATGTTTCTTTTGGATATGATTCTTTAACACAAGGCTAATGGTTATTAACATATCAAAGAAATTAACTCATCAATTAAGAGGCAGAGGCCATATGGCTGAAGGCAATTAGTTTACATTGGAACTAGACTTCCAGGCCACTTACGTGTGACTTCTCACACCTTACAGAGCCGTTGATAAATCAAAGGATCAATCCATGTTGTAAACCAACTGCTTCCTTTCACATTCCTATGCAATTTACATTATCCCTTCTATCATCTGACCTTGCTACCAGATGGCCATTTCATTATTATTATTTTATTATTTATATAGCGCCATCACATTCCGTTGCGCTGTACAATGGGTATATGCACTACAAAAATTACATTAAATTGAATATGCTGTTGTGCTACAATGATTTAAGCACCCTTTCTGCTGCCTTTGACACTATTTATCATCAACAGCAGCTTCTTATTCTCCGTAATCTCAGTCTACGAGATACTGCGCTCTCCTTGTGCTCCTCCTACGTCTCCCAGCGCTTTTTCAGTGTTTTTCTCTGGCTCTGCCTCTTCTCCCCAACTCTGTTGGGTGTTCCCAAAGGTTCTGTCCTTGGTCCCCTACTGTTCTCTATACTGCCTCACTTGGTAAACTTATCAGCTCCTCTGGCTTCCATTATCATTTATATGCAGATGAGACAGAAATCTACCTGTCCTCTCGCCGCCCATCTTGACTCATGTCTCTGACTGCCTCTCCGCAATTTCCAACTGGATGACTGCTCACTTCCTTAAACTCAACCTGTCCATAACAGAACTTCTGGTCTCTCCACCCTCAAGTGTTGCTACTCCCATGCCAGTCTCCCTCCAAGTCAACAGGGCCACATCACCTCTACCTCGCAGGTTCGCTGCCTAGGTGTCCTCTTTGACTGACCTCTCCTTTACCTCTCATGTCCAGTCGATCGCCAAATCCTGCCAATTTCATCTAAAAAACATAACTCGCATCGGCGCCTATTTAACACCACACGCGGCTAAGGTGCTGGTCCATGCCGTTGTTCTCTCTCACCTTGACTACTGCAATCCCCTTCTCAGTGGTCTTACGTGTTCCCAGATTGCACCACTGCAATATATAATGAATGCAGCAGCGAGGCTAATTTTCCCGCCCGCACCTCCAGTTAGTGGCTTCCAGTTAGATATAGGGCTCAATTTAAGATTCTGGTGCTTGCTTACAAGTCCCTACATAATGCTGCTCTAACCTACCTATCCTCCCTAATACACAAATATGTCCCATCGAGACCCCTGCGCTCTGCCTAAGACCTACGCCTATCCTCTGTTTGTATTCCCACATCTGATGCTTGCCTCCAAGACTTCTCCAGGGCTGCACCTTTCCTGTGGAACTCCCTTCCCTTCTACATTAGACTTTCACCCAGTCTCCACTCCTTCAAAAAAAAAAAAAAAAAAAAATCTATGAAAACACTTCTTCAGGAAAGAATAGAATTTAAACTGTTAGCGGGTTTTCCAATGCTTTGGGAAAACACTTCTGATGTCAGCCAAATTGGTAGATATGGGGCAGAGCCAGCAACAGCAGACTGGAATAAAGGTAAGATTTCACTATATTTAAGGGGGAAAGACAAAATGGTTTTAAATTTGCAAATCAAGATGACAAAAAAAAAAACAACACACAACTATATTGATAATCAGAATAAAGTGTTAATGCAAGTAAAGAAGGTAGATTGAGATACAGGGCCAGACATAACAGCATCACAAGTGGTTTAGGAACTTGGGTCAGTAATAGCCAAGCAATATTTTTAATCTTTCAAAATTCTCCGTCCTCTGGAATGATGCCAAAGCAATTTTCTAAAGCGGATGAGGTGGAAATTATTAGGGGTCCAAACATTAGACAGGAAATTACAGACCCATGGGCTTGACATCTGTGGTAAAATGTTTTTTTTTCTTACATGGAGAACAGTCATTCAGAAGAAGAGAGTTAAATGTGTTAGGCATTTTAAATCTTGACCCCTTTCTGCTTGGGCCCATTCTCTTTAAACACTTAACACCTTACCTTCTTTTCAGCTTCTGACTTCTCCATAAGCACCATTGCTTCCAAGAAATTGCTCATGTAGTCAACAATATTCTCGTCAAATGGACCAACTAAATTTTAGGATAGAGACAAACAGTTTGCAAAACCAAGTCAACCAGCAAGTGTTAAACCACAAAAACAGGCCACCTATCTAGATTCTAACTTTCCCACTTTGCCCCAAATTCTTGTATAAAAAAAAATAAAAAGATATAAATACATCAATTTTAGTACAATATTAAATTGAGTCCCAAAACTGCCCAAGATTGCTGAACTCTTCGTTAAGCTAAAAATATGTTGGAATATGCATTCTATGAAAAATATTAAGAACATTTTATTTCATAAAATAAAACAAATTCAGGATAGTCATAGAAATCTGACATGCACCACTCTTACAAATTATTTATGTAGTGACAGTTGAAAAGCATAATTATAATGCCATACACATTGAGAGGGTGAAGGAGTTAATCAGGCAATGGAAAATGCTTTTGATTTCTGATCTCACCTCTGGCAATAGAAATATCCTGTGGCATCTGTCCGGAAAGCAGCTGAGAAAGCTGTTCTTTTAGTTTCCTCACCTCTGCTTGCAGCTGATTCACATTCCCTTGGGTGTCTTCATTAACCACAGCCTAAGGGAGTTAATGAAAATAAAAAACCCTAAAATTAACTCCTGCGCAGCACGCTGAGAGGTTGGTTTAATTGAATTCTGTACACAATTTCAGTATCCGTTAAATCCTTGTTTTAATGAAAACAATGATGTCAAACTGGTTTACTTGCAAGATCCCCTTCCCCTTTTATGGATTTAATCATAGAAGTAAACCAGCATGTAAAGTAACGCAAAAAGATATTTTAAAATGTTGAGGAAAACGCGTATGCAATAGTAAATTAGTTTTAATTCGAACTGTTTACAAGAGCAGGGTTCATGAGAATTGCAAAAATTTTACAGATCAAGTAAATAAATAAAATACGTAAACGTCTCATCCTATACTTCTCTTACTTCAATCTGTTCTATTCCTTTCTTCTAATCTAGAACTACATATTTTTCCTCCGCTTGAAACACAGTTTCTTTTATCAAGTTTTGTAACTTCCCCCAGTCGTCACTAGCAACGGCTGGGGAATCAGGAATTGCATCTCAGGATCTTCTATTGACCTTCGTGCTGTACTCCGAGAGTACAGCACTGACATGGGCTCCTAGCAGATGTACCACAAGAAGTTGAAGAGTAGCACAATGATGCAGATGGCAGTGGCCACATGGGACAACTTCAGGTAGTTAAAACTCCCCTTTGCCTGCCCTCAGACACCAAGCAGTGAAGTCAAGATCCACAGAAGGTGACAGAGCTGCATTAACAAATACTGGGGATTCTGCTTCAAATATAGTGATATCCTTTTTTTAATAAAGCTCTGGACATAAGAGGGCAAAACGTGTTTAAGATATCTTACCTCTGACACTGGGTGTGCTCCTTGTCTTCCTGACGCTGGATATTGATATATATGGCCTACTATCGGTATGGAAAGCTCACATTCTGGGCTTTAGATATAATCAAAATATATTTTTTTATATTTTTTATATAAACTCTCAAACCTATAACCAGGAATCGATAACTAAATGTTGTCACCGTGGTTGATTGACTAAACAGGGAGTTTAGGAAAATAGAAAAAGTAGATAAAAATCAAATATAAGACAAGAATAAAAAATGAATAAAATACAGTGCTTTAAAATCAAGGCAATGTCAGTATCTGGTATGCATAAAAAAAAAAAAGGTCCAATAGTTTGCAAATAATTGTATACATACATTAGTCTGAAAAAGTCCACAACGCATCAGCTTGCACACGTGCACCTCGAATACTCCTGCTACAATGCATAAGGCAGGAGATTACGGGTAGCTGAGATTATATAGTATATTACTGTATCTTTTGAGTAGATAAAGTTTATATACATATAAACAATATAAACTCTTGGGTGGTCGTCAAGGTGCTGTATATTGGTTGAAGAATGATCCCATGGATCTAAAACAGAAATGACAGACATGATGCTCTCTGTAATAACTTTTATTGGTATCAAAAATGGATAAAATACACTCCAGGAACCCCGACCTTCTCCTTAGCTGGCAGTTGGGAGTGTTGAGGAGACTCTGATGCGGACTTGCACTACCATCCATGCGGGGTGCCACGTCTGCCAATAGCTCCTGTGAGTGTATTTTATCCATTTTTGATAATAAAAAAAAAAAAAAAAAAAAAGATATTACAGAGAGCACCATGTCTGTCATTTCTATTTTGGATCCACTGGATCATTCTTCAACCAATATACAGCACCTTGACTACCACCCAAGAGTTTATATTGTTTATTTGTATATATACACTTTATCCACTCAAAAGATACAGTACTATACTATATAATCTCAGCTACATGTAATCTCCTGCCTTATACATTATAGCAGGAGTATTCTGGGTGCATGTGTGAAAGATGATACATTGTGGACTTTTTTGGACTAATATATGGGTACAATTATTTGCAAACTATTGGAAATTTGTTTTGATACATTATTTGTCTGATACTGACATTACCTTGAATTCTAACCACTATTTGATTAATTTTTATTCTTGTGGTATATTTGATTTTTATCTACATTTCTAATTTCCTAAACTCACCGTTTAGTCAATCAACCACAGTGACCATAGAAACATAGAATGTGACGGCAGATAAGAACCATTCGGCCCATCTAGTCTGCCTAGTTTTCTAAATACTTTCATTAGTCCCTGGCCTTATCTTATAGTTAGGATAGCCTTATGCCTATCCCACGCATGCTTAAACTCCTTTACTGTGTTAACCTCTACCACTTCAGATGGAAGGCTATTCCATGCATCCACTACCCTCTCAGTAAAGTAATACTTCCTGGTATTATTTTTAAACCTTTGTCACTCTAATGTAAGACTACGTCCTCTTGTTGTGGTAGTTTTTCTTCTTTTAAATATAGTCTCCTCCTTTACCGTGTCGATTCCCTTTATGTATTTAAATGTTTCTATCATATCCCCAGTTTCTCCTCCAAGCTATACATGTTAAGATCCTTTAACCTTTCCTGGTAAGTTTTATCCTGCAATCCATGAACCAGTTTAGTAGCCCTTCTTTGAACTCTCTCTAAGATATCAATATCCTTCTGAAGATATGGTCTCCAGTACTGTGTACAGTACTCCAAGTGAGGTCTCACCAGTGTTCTGTACAATGGCATGAACAGTTCCCTCTTTCTACTGCTAATACCTCTCCCTATACAACCAAGCATTCTGCTAGCATTTCCTGCTGCTCTATTACATTGTCTGCCTACCTTTAAGTCATCAGAAATAATCACCCCTAAATCCCTTTCCTCAGATGTTGAGGTTAGGAGTCTATAAAATATTCTGTACTCTGCCCTTGGGTTTTTACGTCCAAGATGCATTATCTTGCACTTATCCACATTTATTTATCGACACCTGGTTATAGGTTTGACAATTTATTCTATTTTTCTTAGAAGAACGAACGAGCGCACACACACTTTTGAGGTTACTGGAGATTAAGCACAATTAAGGGAAATTTTAAGCTGACCTGAAGATACGGTGGATGCTATATATTGCCTACTGGATAACATACTGCAATATGAACTTCATATCCTTTTAATGCTGCTGTATTTGGATTAAGTGTATCCAAAAGACTGTTGTGGACATACCTGATACGTTATTGTTTGATATTGGATATTATGTCCTTTATAGATCTCACTGTAGCGCTACAACACATTAATCTGTCTCTAATTGTAAACACTAGCCTTTTTTGAAACAAAAAAAGATCAAGTATAAAAAAAAAATATATAACTATTTTCTAAAATGTAATTTTAGCCTCCCTCCCATTTTCTACTATTTTGATGCAGGATGGATGGCGGCTTACGTGAGGTCAAGTGGCATTCATGGGGTCTAGTGATACTCCCTCTTGCACGGCTGCCATAGAACGCCGGAAGAAGTGACATTAGATTACCCCCCAACTGCTCAAAGGCCATTCTGTCACAAAACCAATGGAATAACTATGCAGCGTTTGGAGTTCACAATGAGAATATAAAATGGTTTTTAATGTGACCATGTAGGTAACAAGTTTGAACTTGCTGGGTCACCTAAGCAACACAGAAGACACGCCATGGCAATATCTCAAGCTTCTGTGTGTACATGAATCACGTCTGTGTAGACAGACATTTTAATTGCCTCATGTTAAAGTAGTTGTTATGGCAGACACATACATAAGTACTTGTAAACCCTGAACTAGTGATAGCTTGTTACAAAGATGTTGGGGGATTGGGCCTATGGAGTAAATATAAACCGTTATCTAAAGGAATTTAAAGCTAGGAGTGGAAAGCAGAATAAACATGTGTAATACAATTTAAGCAATTGGCAATCAAATTCTATCAGTGTGATTATTAATAACTACATGTAGCAATGGTGTTGTATTTATCATGTACTACATGTAGTGTAACTCACTTTGTTTTTATTTTTCCATACATTTGATGATATAAATGTAAATATGTGAGCAAACGTTACTAATGCCGAGCCATGGTTTCACATGAATTATTTTGAGAAAGTATGCCTTACATTTCATGCCAAATAGATATATAAATACCTTGTTTTTTATTAATTTTGCTCGTTGGGCAAATTGCAATGTAGATAATGTTTCCCCAAAGCACTTGGATCCAGGGTGTACATTTGCTATAATGAAGGTTTTTGCATTACCTCCTAGAGAGTCCTGTTGAAGTAATATTTAATTACTAACAAAGTCAGCAGAAAGAAAATAACATTGTTCAGCTACTATACCTTAGGAATATAAAAAGTAATTAAACAATAATCTACCTGTCAAAGTTATAGTGAAAAAAGCAGTTTAACTACTTTTTTTGTACACATAATGCTTACTCTAGCTGTAATAGAACTCTTGTTCTGATGAAAGGGCTTGTTGTACATTATATCTGGAATTGTTAACCCAAAAATCTTTCAATTACAATATATACTGTTGAACACACAAGATTAAGTTATTGCAATTTTTGTATATGACTTTGGAATATCATTTGTGACCATGTAGTATTATATGCACATCAGATTTTTGCAATCTGATTTGGCGTAAATGATTATTAAATTAAACCAATATTTTTATTTGTTTGGCCAACTTATTTATATTTACTATAAACAGTACTTTAGTGGGAAGCACATAAGCATCTGGGGTAGCCAGCTTGAAAGTGATATGGACATTTTTTAATAAAAATTGGAATAGTGCACTGTGCAAGCAGCATGTTAGAATATGGGGGAATTTCCTTTACCAATCATTTTGGCTTTTCCCTACTTTTCAATTGTTTATGAAAGCGTTAAAAATCTACCTTTTTAGGAATGGTTATCAACAAATCAACCTTTCCCCTGCCATATTGTATATTTTGCCTTCATTCATCTCTGCTGAATTAACATGTTTACTATAGCATCAGTATGCATGGAATCCATGTTTTTATTTGAAAAGAATGGAAACATTATTATTTAACATATCACTATATACAACTTAATATTCGGCGTTTGCAACTTAAACTACTTTGTAACCCCCTCCCCATAAAAGCAAAAACAAACATTGTGTTTTTTCTTTAAAATAAATAAAAAAAAAAAACTTGTACATTACCCGGAGTAAAAAAGTGAGCCTGGAGTCCCTGTAGCAAATGTGCCTCTGTTTGCCATTAGCCACATCAACCAATGCTGTGATGACCTGACCTAGGCAACTTAGGGAACGGTTTATACTGCCTGCCTCCTAAAAAAAAAATGTAAATACAGAAATTATACATTGGCAAATTAAAGTGTTTTTTTTTTTTTTTCTTTCCCAATCATACAATATTGTACCAGCAAGGACCATTACACTCAATGCGTGGGGCTCCAGAATGAGGCCAGAATTAGAGGCCCAACATTCACCAAATAGCTGTATGCAGTGTTTAAACTGAGTGCTGCATACAGCTCTTTAAAATTACTGTGAATGAACTTCAGGGATCAGCTACGGTCGTGGTGGCATCACCAGGGATTCCTTCCAACCTCCAGGGGGAGACTGGAGGTTCTGATGAGAGCATGATCACTTCTCCTTGCATGTCATGCAGCATAATCACCAGCTACAAAGGGTGATTAGCGCTGGGCTATACATGTTGCCCAACGTTGATCACTGCGAGTGATTGCAGCTGCAGAGAGTCCCCCTGTGTAAACATCAGCAGATTGAATCCCACTAACAATATTGTTAGGATTAGAACCAGCAAGGTCATTTGTAATGTTGAATACAGTTTAGGGAATTGTATTGGTGGCACACATGAAATTTAATAAAATAATCAGCAAAAATATATTGCAAATGTAAAAATAATAAAAGTACCACTAAAAAATAAAATAAAAAGTTCAAAAGTGACATCTAAATAAAGTTAAAATATATGAGAGCTCCGTGGTTTCCACAACTGCAAATTGTATGCAGTTATGGAGTAACTTAATACACCTCAAAATGCAACACAGACCCATCTCAACTTTGACATTAAAAACAAATGTAGTGGGCAGGTTGTTAATTCAGCCTTGCACTTTCACAAAATCTTGACAAGGATATGCAAACTGTGTCATATTGTACTCCGGAGATATATCTGAGCACAATTCAGTGCTTTTCTATTACAGACGCACTCAATTTTACAAAATAAACCGCTAAATTGCAATGGGCATGTAAAAAAAACGAAAAAAAAAAAACAAAGAAAAACTTGAAAATAATATACCACTTTGAAAGAAATTGGTGGAAAAATGGCTGTACAATAAGGCTCAAAATACATCCTATCACACATAACAAATGCAATCTACCTTTGCAAATGGTATGCATTTATTGGGCAATTTGAATAGTCAGACTTCTACAATGTCCCAAAATGAGATAGAGCTTCATTAATTCCATCAAAATGAAACTGTATTTTAACAAGCAAAGGCATACTTTAGGGGTATTGTTGTACTAGGAAGAGTAGCTGTACACAATATGGTGTGGTTTTGCACAGGAGTGGCACACAGGTTGTTAACAGAAGGAGGAAGAGAACCTCACTTGGTGACAGCCATGGAGGCGTTTCTAATGATAAAAGGGCCAATTTCTCAACTATATCATGACTTTTTATACTAGCTCTAAAATGGAATACTCTGTAGACAAAATACTTCAGCAACCTAAAGTGATTTAAGAGTCTGGATTGGTCCTTTAACCTGCACTAATGGGTGGTGGGAGTGGAAGGTGTTTTTGAGAATTTATATTGTACATCAAATAAAATGCATTTGTGCCCTATAAGGACAGTATATAATATGTGTTGGTGCAGGAAATGAGAAAGATGTAAATTGCTGTTGAACACACATACATTGCAAAAATGCTAAAATTGCCTGTTTTCGTAAGTACAAAAACAAGCAAACTAAAGTTGTGCAGTTAACAGTTGAGTATATCCCAAAGCAGGATGGATAAAAAAAAAAAAAAAATGAACCTCTCTAAAGGTAATTTTCTATTGAATATACATTATTGCCCAAAGGTTATACATAATTAAATAGGGAGGAGATTTCAGTTTTGTAGCATGAGGCTAGCTAAAGCTCTCTAATGGCGTATTACGTTCCAGACCACCGCAGTACAGCGAACATGCTTCCCCACCTAATTTGCTAGTGCGTATAAAAGCTATAACACATGTATACACTATCATACATTATATTAAGTGTGCAAGAGTGCATGGCCAAAAAAAAAAAAAAAGAAAACTTTCTACCATACGGATTGATAACATTAAAATAGTGGAGTCTGAAGACATACATCATTATCGCCATGTGAATATAATTGAAATGTGCTGTATTAGTGAAGCACTTTAAAGTGAGATATAACTCTAGTCATGCAATGTTTACATTTTGTGGTAAATTAATTCGATTAATCTATTTACAATGTCATACTCTTCCTGAGGGTTCTGCAAGATTATTATTTTCTATCTAGAACAGGGGTAATCTTCAGAACTACAAATGTTGTGGACTACATCTAAGCAAAAAAAAAAAAAAAAAAAAATCTAACAATTAAAATAAAAAGTGTGCTACAATATACAAGGCGTAATCATGTGAAGATTACCAAGAACCATTTTAGTCTTTTTCCAGCAGACATTTCAATTGGTGTAAATTTACACACAGTGAAACTGATGTAATCAGTGCATGTATGTATATTGCATGTTACGGCTAAATGTGTTTTTTTATGTTGCTTTAAAGTGGTAAAACTAGGCTACAAGGGGGCGGAGCCTGACTGCCAAGCCAAGCAGACGTGCACAGCTTGAGCTCCTGCATGAAAAAGAGGAAAACTGTAATATTGAGCTTAAATACTGGGCTCACACACAAAAAGCTTGGCAGATACTATACTCAGGAGACTCCGGGCACACAATATCACACTTACCATGAAACCACTGTTGAAGAAAGCCTGAGAGCCCGAAGGCAACCTGCTGGGGCCTGGTCGAGGGAGAGGCGGCCGATCTCCCGGAGCTCAGACCCTGCAAGCAGACCCACTTCACTCCGATCCCCCCTCCCCCTGGACCGATGGGGGTTATCCCGGTCCACCAACTACCAACGGAAGGGGATCCGAACACACTGAACCGGAGGGCAGATGTGTCTCGCAGCATGAACCTCGCGGCGAGCCCAAGATGGCCGCCACACGGGAAGCCCGGCATGATAGCCCACACAGTCAATGGAGGGCCCTATTTGAAGCCAGGTTTGAGGCAGTCTGCCGCAAATTCTGGCACTGAATCAACCAGAGAGCAGCCACGGAAATCTGCTTACGTACCAAACAGAGGACCCACACTGAGAGGCACCTGATAGTCAAAACTTCCATCCGAAGGGAACTCGAGGGACAAGAAGTCTAGGCCCCACGCCTATGCTGAGGTGAAAGAGGCGGAATCGGAAGGGGACGCATTCAGGCACAACACATGGAACTGCAACTACCCCACACTCTACAAGCCACCCTAGGCCGAGGGCCAACCGGAGAACACCTCCAAGGCGCCGTCCACACTGCCTGAGGCCCGACCGCCGCTCGCGGCGGCGGCAGAACAACCAGGCACTCCTGGGCACCCAAAAAAGGGAAGACTCGGCCTCAAGAGGAACCCGAGTCTGTGGGGTGCAGGCGCCTACCCTTTTCACGGCCTGGGGCGAGAAGGCGACCCCCCAACATCCGCATCCCACCATGCCCCAGGGGTCACCCCAAACGCATGGTCCTCCCACATCTCGCCTGGGCATTGGCTGATTAAGGACACAAAGATCGGGGGGACCTACATCCAACCGCTTCCAGCCATGGACTTCACTGCTCAGCGGAAATCCCACTCTGACTGTCCACCCTGCCGATCACAAACCCAGCCTATATTGGCTGCACCCTGTTGGACTAGGGTTCTCCATACCTTACTTAATAGCCCATTACAGCCTACTGCTATGTAAAACTCTTGTAGTGTATAATAAGCTTAACTTTTTTAGCATGCAAATAGGAAGCTTACCCCTGTCTACAGGGTTATATTCATATGTCCAAGCGGACTGGCCAGATTAGGTAGAACCACAATAAATGTTATAAGAGAGCCCTTAACACTATACCTGGCGATAGAGCAGTCACTTAGCGCGAAATGCCAATTTAGAAAGGCTCTTTGCCCAGCTACACATGGACACATGCCCTACCTCCGGTGAACACGAACAAAGATTATATACCATATACCTTCCATCATGATAAGCCTGTACAGTTAACTACACCATAAGCGCCAAGCATAATGGTTCAGCATGTTCATGTTACACTCACCCTTAAAAATGAGACACTTATGTAGGAAATGTTATTTGCAGTTGTGATATGACTAACGTGTACTTAATATTGCACATTTCCCTCCCTTTTATTTCTATATCCCAATTAATTTGTCTCAATAAAAGAAAGATTGACAAAAAACTAGGCTACAAATGCTGAGGCTATAAAAAACACAAACAAAAAAAAAAAAAACACTTAAAGTGTCATAGAGTAATCTCTGTCATTTTACAGGATATCTTGCTTGAGAGATGAACCAAATTTGAATTTGTAGGACGAAATACAAATAGTAATTGAGTTGATAAGGTCCAGATTAAATAATACATGACAGATTGTCACAGTAAATGTGCAAAATCAAAGTAAGGAAAGGTTACCAGTCATGTGCCTAAGGGAATAGCCCTGAGGTCTGTTCAATTTCATATAGTCACTGCAGATAACACTAGAGGCACTTAATGTAAAGCATGGCATTTTTGCAGACAATGTTCTCTCTATAGTATACACATTGTATCATTGCGTCTGATTTACCGCTCATTCAGAGAATCACTAAATCTGTCCTTATTCCCATCTGAAATACCGTGGCAAGACAGATTTTCTTTTCTAACCTCTGTCTACTCAAATGATTTGTCATCATCTGAAACTGAACACGTCAAAGTCTGAACTACCATGTCTCCTAATCGTTCAGATATCTACCCTGTAATTCATGGCTCTGGGTCCAAACATTCCATGGCCTGCCATTCTATTATTACATCGAAGCACAACTATACATTTAATCTAAATGGTGTCCGCATCAGATGCAACACCTCTAGAGATATATGGAAGTTAGATAGAAGCATGTGATCTAATGTGGTTACAAGTAGGGATGCACCGAAATTTCAGCTGCCGAAATCGTCGCCCAAAAATGGGCCTATCCCATTTCAGCTGAAAACTAGTCAAATTAGCCAAAATAAAAAAAATATATATTTTATTTTTGTAGTGCATAGTTTAACAGACATGCCTGCATTAACAATTCAGATGATTAGAAATCACAATGAAAGAGAGTAATGATAACATGAAAAGTCAAGAATACTGACTGCACTTGGGGACAGTGGAGGGGAGGAGAGAACACTATGGGACAGGGGAGGAGAGAACACTATGGGACAGGGGAGGAGAGAACACTATGGGACAGGGGAGGAGAGAACACTATGGGACAGGGGAGGAGAGAACACTATGGGACAGGGGAGGAGAGAACACTATGGGACAGGGGAGGAGAGAACACTATGGGACAGGGGAGGAGAGAACACTATGGGACAGGGGAGGAGAGAACACT
The DNA here is from genome assembly GCF_036172605.1 of Pelobates fuscus. Classification (NCBI taxonomy): domain Eukaryota; kingdom Metazoa; phylum Chordata; class Amphibia; order Anura; family Pelobatidae; genus Pelobates; species Pelobates fuscus. The sequence continues at coordinate 269,121,466 of NC_086320.1, read as the reverse complement.
ATGGGACAGGGGAGGAGAGAACACTATGGGACAGGGGAGGAGAGAACACTATGGGACAGGGGAGGAGAGAACACTATGGGACAGGGGAGGAGAGAACACTATGGGACAGGGGAGGAGAGAACACTATGGGACAGGGGAGGAGAGAACACTATGGGACAGGGGAGGAGAGAACACTATGGGACAGGGGAGGAGAGAACACTATGGGACAGGGGAGGAGAGAACACTATGGGACAGGGGAGGAGAGAACACTATGGGACAGGGGAGGAGAGAACACTATGGGACAGGGGAGGAGAGAACACTATGGGACAGGGGAGGAGAGAACACTATGGGACAGGGGAGGAGAGAACACTATGGGACAGGGGAGGAGAGAACACTATGGGACAGGGGAGGAGAGAACACTATGGGACAGGGGGGGAAAGAACACTATGGGACAGGGGGGGAAAGAACACTATGGGACAGGGGGGGAAAGAACACTATGGGACAGGGGAGGAGAGAACACTATGGGACAGGGGAGGAGAGAACACTATGGGACAGGGGAGGAGAGAACACTATGGGACAGGGGAGGAGAGAACACTATGGGACAGGGGAGGAGAGAACACTATGGGACAGGGGAGGAGAGAACACTATGGGACAGGGGAGGAGAGAACACTATGGGCAGGGGAGGAGAGAACACTATGGGACAGGGGAGGAGAGAACACTATGGGACAGGGGAGGAGAGAACACTATGGGACAGGGAAGGAGAGAACACTATGGGACAGGGGAGGAGAGAACACTATGGGACAGGGGGGGAAAGAACACTATGGGACAGGGGGGGAAAGAACACTATGGGACAGGGGGGGAAAGAACACTGATACAGGGGAGGAGAGAACACTATGGGACAGTGGAGAAAAGAACACTATGGGACAGTGGACAAAAAAACACTATGGGACGGGGAGAAGAAAAAAACACTATGGGACAGGGGAGAAAAAAACAAAACACTATGGGACGGGGCATGGGGGGAAAGAACACTGGGACGGGGGGGGACTATTGTACTGGGGAGGGGGGAAAGAACACTAAAAAAGAGGGAAGAGAGAGAGAGAGAAACACTAGAGGGGGGACCACTAAAAGACAATGGAAGTTTTTCATATTAGATGAAATTAATTAAAAAGTCTAATATTAATAAAATTATAGGGAAAAAAAACTTTTAAAAAATCATTTGGGGAAAAAAAACATGGGTTTCGGTTTTCGGCCAAGGGCATCCTGAATTTTCAGTTTCGGCCCATGATTTTCATTTCGGTGCATCCCGATCTAAAACACTCATTTGTGTTCAGAGATGTCTCAGAGTACAATAGTAGCCCCCACACGAGTAAAATATGAGTGTTATAGAGCAGGGAAATGTATAATGGTGAAGCATCAGTGAAAGTGCAGTTTTTATACGAAAAATGCAATAAAAAAAAAACAAAATAAAAATTAAGACATATTGAATACCCTGGGTAATCTACTTTTCCAAATGGCATAATGGAGGTAATTCTCAATCCTGGGCTGCCATACAGTCTCAAAGGCAATGTACCGTAGGTCCAGCAAACTTCAATGTGTAAAAACTAAAATCTGACCCTACAAATTAAAGTTACCCTAAAGAGAGAAAGTGTCAGGTTACTCCTCTATTATCATCAAGGACTAATTGTAACCCAATTGATAGTTAAACAAACTAAAAAATACCTAGGGTAACCATTTAGAAGGTAAACCCTTCTAAATGGTTACCCTTACCCCAAAACCATTGGGGAGTAACCCCAAAACCATTTAATAAAACTTAACTTTTAATAAAAATAATTGTTAAAATATCTGTTTCAATATAAACTGTGCAATTGCAGAGAATATCCACAAAAAACTGAAAAATAGAGAAAAATTTGCTGATATAATATAGAATATAAATCAAAGCTAAAATCAAGTTCAAAATTGTATATTTGGTCTGTTCAAAACGTATATACACAGAACAAAAAGGCTGCCAGATAGTTGCACATACATGAGAATGACTCTAGCCATCTTTAGAGATTAGGTAATACCCACAGTGTAACAAAAAGTATCAGGGCGGTTGTAGTTCCTTGTTATAGAATGTATCCTATTATCTGTTACACTGCTAGTATAATATTTGGTATGGAGGAGAACTTCATAATGTCCCTAAAAGATACAGAGTTCCTGTTTAGTGAAAGTTCCCTACTCTGATGTGCCTTCGAGGGCACCCCTTAACAAAATTCTAAAAGACCTCCTCCCCCATCTAATGGCAGTAGTCAGAATCATAATAAAGAACGCAATTAAAAAAGGTGGATAGAGATAAAAATAAGGAATATGGTTGTTAGAGTAAAGAGAGTCTCCAAATTGTCGTCCCACATCTACAGGAACAACCTCATACTCATTAAACGCCTGGACGCACGTTTCGCCGTTAAGGCTCTTCCAGGGGAACCGTGTCTACAAACAACTAGGATTTAAAAAGGGCGCCCTTTTTCCTGATTGGACCGTCAGGGCGCCTGCCTCAGCCAATCGCTGGGTAAGTTGAGTAATAGAGGCTTTAACTCTGCTAGCTCATAGTTCATTAACTCTTGGCAAACTTTCTATTCCTTAGGTAATAGATAGCCTTATTCTGCTGTCTGCATTATATGTGCATTGACCAAGAAACAAATTATGTTTATTCACACAGGAAGGACTAAAATAAAAGAAATAAATTAAATTGTCATAATGTTTAGTATGTACTTATAATTTTATTAATAATGTCCGCTCTGCATATGATGAGCCATATGCTTTTATCCATATTTATATTCTTTCATGGCTAACACCTCATTAGTTAAATATTTAATTGATTTGTCATTGTGTCATGATTTGTCATCCTACCATTTTTGCTGGTAGGAAAGGAATCCTTTGTGATGTTTTAAACTAGATCAATAGACAAAAAGTTTTATATGTCATAATGAAAAATATAGTGAATGATGTAAGGATATGTTTTATAGTCCATCCCGTGTTTACCACATCCCGGAGAGTCCATAGCTACGATGTCAAGCCCACCGACACAATTATATGGTCTTTGTTAGTCATTGCATCAAATACATAATATTAAATACTTCACTAATACGAAAAATGTTATAGTATAAAGTAAATGGTGAATTGTTATTGGGCTCAGCTGTACCATTATACTAAATCCTTGTCAATGAGTGTAAGACTTATGCAATGCTCTCCAAAAGATAAACCACTGGAAATTATAAATTAGTATGCTCAGTTTTAACTACCGTATATACTCGAGTATAAGCGGACCCGAATATAAGCCGAGGTCCCTAATTTTACCCCAAAAAACTGGGAAAACTTATTGACTCGAGTATAAGACTAGGGTGAGAAATGCAGCAGCTACTGGTAAATCTCTAAATAAAATTAGATCCTAAAAAAATTATATTAATTGAATATTTATTTACAGTGTGTGTGTATGAGTGCAGTGTGTGTGTGTATGAGTGCAGTGTGTGTGTGTATGAGTGCACTGTGTGTGTGTGTATGAGTGCACTGTGTGTGTGTATGAGTGCAGTGTGTGTGTGTATGAGTGCACTGTGTGTGTGTGTATGAGTGCACTGTGTGTGTGTGTATGAGTGCACTGTGTATGAATGCAGTGTTTGAGTGTGTGATGCAGAGCCTTGGTGGGGGTGGGCATTTTTATTTTAATAGTTTTTTTTGTTATATTATTTTTTTTTAAATTAATATTATTTTTTTTATTATTATTATTATTATTTTTATTATTTTTTTCGTCCCCCCTCCCTGCTTGATACATGGCAGGGAGGGGGCTCTTACTCCCTGGTTGTCCAGTGGCATTGGCAGTTCAGTGGAGGGGGGCTGGGAGAGAGCACTTACCTCTCCTGCAGCTCCCTTCTCCTCCGCGCCGCGCAGCTCCTCTGTCAGCTCACAGTGTAAGTCTCGCAAGAGCCGCACTATGACCCCGCGGCTCTCGCGAGACTTACACTGGGAGCTGACAGAGGTGCTGAAAGGACCGGCGCGGAGGAGAATGGAGCTGACAGGAGCTGCAGGAGAGGTAAGTGCTCGCTGCCAGCCCCCAGTCTGTATTATGGCAATGTAAATTGCCATAATACAGACACTGACTCGAGTATAAGCCGAGTTGGGGTTTTTCAGCACAAAAAATGTGCTGAAAAACTCTGCTTATACTCGAGTATATACGGTATTTATAATAGAGGTTAATGTTAGTATAAGTGCCCTAGATCCTTTAGGATTTACACGGGCAAATTAAAATGTCATTTAAACAAAATATACAATACCATGTTTTTTATGTTACACAGATAAGACTAAGCATTTAAATATATTATCTCATATGAATTCCCAGTGGATTTTAGGATCTATTGTTAATATTGTTTTGATAAGTATATTCAACATTTATGCTAACTTGAAAATATATAAAGTTGTAATAACAGTTACACAGGGAAGGCATATTATCAGCATTTTTGATATTATTTGCAAGAATAGAAGCTAATTTAAGTTATAAAATCTAAATCGGTGGTCCCTATCAGGGGACCCCTAGATATTTTTGTTATGTCCTCTCGAGTTTTAAAATTATGATCAGAATGATTTATCTTCAACTTAGAAAGTACCAAGTCACCATGTTTGAAATCTGTATATAACTATGTCTTCATGTGTGGATGAATAGGGGAAAATTAAACTCCTCATTCAAGCCTTTGGGAAATAAGGTTTGAAAGGTGATTCAGGTTTTAATAGTAGGAGATTAATATTCCCTTTACGGTGATTTTGTTGTAATTTTTTTTTTTTTTAAATTCTTTATTTTTACTTGTGCATGTAGTAACATCAAGCGTGCAAAGCCACGACAGCAGCTGCAGGCTTTTTCATAACATTTCAAAGTGTGGCAGTTTAGACAGCACAATCTTTTTTAAAACATGAAAATAACAGACTGTGTAACACTGGTAGTTCGTATTAAACTTGCTAGGCTAGTCGTGCCTATGACAGATTTAGTTACGTGTAAGAGTATGGTAAGGTTTATGGCATTTGCTTTTCGATCATAGTGTAAGACTAGACTTTTGTGACAATAATGTAATTGTGAGTTTTACGTGTATAGGACATGCTAGGCTACTGAAGATTATCGATTCTGTGTGTACAGGATTAGGTATAGTTTAACCCAGGCAGGATCTCTATGAGACTATGTGACAGGCTAGGGCATTTTAAGCTTGTAGGTAAGCGGTTGAGCTAGGACTCGTTACTCAATATTGTTCTAAGACATGTGCTTTGACAGCTTACAATTAAATAGGCAATAAATCATTATGCAAAGTAGGCTAAGCTGAAACTTGTTTCGCGCCTTAGTCTGGAGCACAATACAAGGACATATAACATTTGCAAGAAAATAAGTAATAAGTCATAGTGAAATAATCAGCTGCCATTGAGACTAGGTCGTATTTATAGAAGGATATGACAGTCCCTATGGGAAGGTAATCACCCATCTCCCTGTGTGGGCTTGAAGCAGGAGCTGTGTTTGTCGAGTTCCCCTGAGGTTGTGGTTTGCAAGCGCACCCAGCAGAGAGTACAGTCTCTGAGTCCTCGCGGCTGCCTAATAGTGATGTCGTCAGCGGATGCCTTGCGGGGTCTCGGTGGTCCATGAGTCCTGGGGGATGTAGCTCCGGTGAGGAGGTCTGTCTCACTTGTTGGGTAAGTCACAGCCATGGTCATGGGTCTGTGGTTGCGGGCTGCTTTGGATCCGCTGCAGATGGCGCTCGGTTAATGTAGGCGCTGGGTCTTCTGCTGGTGAGTAGGTCTGCTTGCAGTTTGGGTAGTTGGCAGAACCGCAGGTCTCCATTGCTGCCTGGTTGTGATTGCATTTAAATGCCCTGGGTGGTCGTAGCTCTGGCCGCGTCCCGTGGGAGCTCTCCTTCAGCAGTTTACAGGTTAAGTGCATCTCTGTCGGCCATTTTGTCAAGGCCGCGTGGTAGCCGTCGGCGCTGAGTTGCCAAATAGCACTGCCAGGATGTTGCCTGCTCGGTGGGGCCGGGATAACCCCCGCTGGCCCAGAGGGGGGGGGGGGGGGGGGCGTTAAACAGGGCCGGGGACCCCGGATTTGTTGCGGTTTTCAGTCGTTGCCGGTGTGGAGAGCGAGGCAGCGGCCGTCTACCCCACTCCCCTCCCAGGTAGGCTTCAGTCTCCCCAGCCCTGGAGCATCTCACCAGGACCCGGCCCACCCGATATCAGGTGCTCCAGCTGCACCGGGACACTCCAGGACCAGGTATATTGTACTCCCAGGGGGTTCCAAGCTGAGTTTGATGTTTTTTTTGCCCATTATTAGTCGCGTTTCCCTGGAGCTGTATTGACTTGTGGCCTGCTGGCATTGTTGTAATTTTTGTATGACTTGGAATAACAAAATTTGAGGATAACTGTTGTGATTAAGTCTCGAATTGCTACAGGGGTATCCATATTAGGATTTAAAATATAATTTATTTGTTGTAAGACCCTTTTGTAATGTTTCTTTTGCCTGATATTTTTTCTAAAATTTTCTAAGTTCCTTTGGAGTTTTGTCTCCATATTTACAAATTGTGGATCCTTATATTGTTTGACTTTCTCAATTTATTTTTCCAGTTCTCCATTTGTGGAGTCAATGTGTGCCTGCTCGATATTAATTAAAAACTGCATGATTTTGAAAGAACAACCAAGTAATATTGAATTCCATTCCGCTATTTGTTCTTCAGTTTTTACCTTATCTGGTCTTAAGCCTCTCAGTGCCATTTTCTGGTCTATATAGTTCCTAAGGCTGGCTAGTTCCCAGAAACGCCTTAGTTGTTTCTGATATAATTTTTGAACTGAAAAGAAAGCCTGATTAATATCATTAGTATTCTTGGTCTCAGAAATTAGAGGGTTAGTGGAAAAACCATTTGCCACATCCTCTGATACTATGTCCGGGTGAATAACTCTACCCAGAAAGTTTGCCATAATTGTTTAGAAGAAAATGCTTTTTGTTGCTATGATAGTTGTAATAAATGTATAACACATTCGTTTTTCTAGACCATTTATAATTACTTAATTGATCAGTTCCGTCTTAATTTCTCCCTTGGGATTCTTGGTATTTAAACCTAAAAAACAACAACTACTACAAATGAAAGTTACCCTAAAGAGAGAAAGTGTCAGGTTAGTCCTCTATTATTATTGGGGGGGGGGGGGGGGGGAATAACCCCCAGGACCAATTGATAGTTAAACGAAAAAATACCTAGGGTAACCATTTAGAAGGTAAATCCTTGGTAACCAGGAGTAACCCCAAAACCATTTAATAAAGCTTAACTTTTAATAAACACAACAATTATTTTTATTAAAAGTTAAGTTTTATTAAATGGTTTTGGGGTTACTCCTGGTTACCAAGGATTTACCTTCTAAATGGTTACCCTAGGTATTTTTTCATTTGTTTAACTAAAATTTGACCCTGTGACTTTCCAAAACACCATGAAACCTGTACATATATGGCATTGTTGTACTCTGGGGACATCACACTATACAAATAAAAGGGAACAGTATAGGATATTCATAGTTAAAATGCCACGCAGAACTAAGAAAATAAAATTTATCACATTTTTTCCATTTTACATTTATCACATTTTATTCATATTAAATGTTTCATTTATAAATATTTGATGTGAAATTAAAGCCCTATTTCTCATGAACAAAATGACATAAGTTGGTGCACTTAGTATGAAAGAAAGAGGTCGATATCGGTTGAACAAACATAGCTCAAATGCTTGTACAATTGTCTCTTGCCTTAAAGGGACACTAGTCACCAGTCAACTACAGCTTATTGTATAATCAGTCCCATCAGGCTTTTTGCAGTAAACACTTTTTTTCAGAGAAAAAGCAGTGTTTACATTACAGCCTAGGGATACCTCTAGTGACACACTGAACTTTCCTCATGGAGATGCATTGATTTAATGCATTTTGATGAGGAGTTGCTGATTGGCCAGGGCTGTGTTTGGCTTGTGCTGGCTCTGCCCCTGATCTGCCTTCTTTACAATCTGAGCCAATCCAATGCTTTCCCATTGTATTTACTCAGATCATCACTTCTGACTATGTTAGCCAGGTTGGTAGATCAGGGGCAGAGCCAGCACCAGCAGACTGGAATAAATGTAAGATTTTAGTGTATTTAGGGTTACTGAGGGGCTAGATGGTGTTTTTAACATTATAGGGTCATGAATACAGACAGGTTTGGGTTCCTGACCCTATAGTGTGCCTTTAATGGGTTAAATACAATTGGGACTCTTTGATGCAATTATTTTCCCAACACTCACTGCATGTACATGTTTGGGTGTATAAAATACTTGAATTAATTTGACGTTTGGTACAGATTCCAACAGGTGTTAAACTTTTTTTTTTTTTTTTTTAATTGGTGCATATAAGAATCCTCATGTATATGAAAAAAATAAAACCACACACACACCCCAACTATATCGGTCTTAAGACGGTCATCAGTCTACTGACCTTTAGTCTGACTCCTTCAGCGTGGGAATCCTTCTGCCTTTCAGAACCTGCCAAATCTACCAGGTTGAGCTGTGAGGACCTGATATTGACAATCTCGTTAATCTTTTCCATAGACTCAATTGTTACTGTGAAAACAGCATGCGATCTTGACGATTCTCTGTTCATTGAGGTAGAAGCTACACGTCTATTACGCCAACCCATGGATAGTACCTTTCAAAGCAAAAGCCAAGTCTGTTACTAACCAGTGATATCCACATTGACAGATGTAATGAGGTTTAGAGAACAGTGAAAAACAAGATTTCCTAATAAATTAATATGTTTTGCAACATTTGTTTTTTTTCCCACTAGACACAATTGATTAATTTTGTTCCAGTACTTCAGTTCTCAGCAATTTAAAAGTAAATTAGATATCTTTACCGACAAATCAACAACATAATTAAATAAATCATTAAAAATATTTAAAGTTCTTGCTTTTTGTTCTATAAAAGAAAAAAAAACAGGTAATTCAGATATCGGTTACCGCCAGTATTTCTGTACCTGGTATGCTTCAGCTGCTGAAGTGACCACTTGCTCCACAGCTCCAACAACAAAAACCCCTTTCTTAATATGTTCCCTTAGAAGAAGTACTGTTGAGGCCGAATCCAGTAGATCAAATATCTGTTCATTATAGATTTCAATAAACGAGCATTTACACAAAAAACTTTTACCATCTCCAGCCTGAAAAACAAGGTTAAAAAAATAATTATTTACACCGATAAACAATGACAACTTACGTTGCAACTTACTCTGAACTGCAATTTTTGATTGTCGGCATCAACATAAGACTGTTTTGAATTGTCCACTCTACAGCTTTTAGCATTACTAAACGGTTGTTTTATTAACCCCTTAATAAGAGAGGACATATTGGTACTGATAAGGGAATCTTTTAAGCAAACAAAGAAGTTTGAATGACTGTTCCTGTCCAAATTAGAGAGGTTTAAATTGCGTATATGCAGAAGTAAATTCACACTGACACAGAGTTCAGATTAGATGAAAGAACTTCAGGAAATTTATTGGCTTCTGGTTAAAAAGCGGGCTTGCAAGCCCTTTTAAAGGTAGAATTACATCATTATAAAAATCAAGATACGAGCAAGAAAACACTGTCAATTGGCTAAAGGTGTAAAGTGGTTAGTCAAATGCCCTCCTTGTTGGGTGTTACGTCTTATGTCATAACTGACGTCATGACAAGGTTTCGGCTCCATTTTGCTAAGCACGAGGGATCTTACTCGATGGGAGGGGGGCTTGGCAGCCATCCATAATGAGTGGCTGGTACGTTGATGGTTTCAAGGTTAGTATCCTTCAGTGTTCTCAAGGCCTTCTTAGCAATTCTACATTCTATCAAGACTATCTGGTACAGTGTTTCATTTAATCAGAAGATTCTAGCATTTTCTGCTGACATGCTGTTTCTATGAACAAAGGAATCTTGTAAAGCTTAAACTATGAGGCCTGAGAGCTGAATATGAGAATATAGTATTATATATAGTAAGGGTTATATAGTTTATAAGGGGCCTAATAATGGTTAGACAGTGTATTCCATGCAAGCTTTGAAGATACAAGTTTGAAGAATTAACAACACTCTTGGCCATAACCTCCATCATTTTAAAATGCCAAACGCTGGATAAGCTTAATAGGAGATGCATATTGCAGAATGTTCAAGGCAGGTATGCTCAAAGTACCTTAACTGTAACCATGCCCTAATACTGCTTTAATGACATGGGACTAGTGCTTTAGGATTCACTGTTTTAGCTGGTATAATTTTGCTGCTGGGCTCTACATCACAGCCTTATGATATGGCTGAACTTGCCAAAAACATGGCAAAGAAATTTATTTTACAAGGCAAGGCTCAACATACATTATGTGTGATACCCAAAATGTCCCATAATGAGAAAATTAAAATCATCGTATAAATCAAGTATAAAAAAATAAAAACCTTCAGGTCTGTCATTAGACCTTTAACCCCTTAAGGACACATGACATGTGTGACATGTCATGATTCCCTTTTATTCCAGAAGTTTGGTCTTTAAGGGGTTAAATGTATGTCAAAATAACATTGCTTTAATCAGCACCTATAGCTGAACACAATCGTTTTTCTTTTTTGCAGTAGTATGCATATGAGATCTAAGAAATACACCAAAGAATATGACATGATTGTGGGGAACACCCAACCATTCACAAAATATTTTAAATGAAATAGGACAATTAAAAATGACAAAAAGCCCCATAAGGCATCTAGTTCCCAAGTGGCCCTTTAAGAATTTTATTTTTGTCATTGAAAATAAAGCTTTGCGAGTTGAAGAAAAAAAAAATTGACTCCTAACTTTTTTTTAGCTGGCCACTAGATTCCAAGCAAATTTGTAAAGGGGAGTTTACCTGAACAGGTCACTCACGTGCACTGCCATCCTCCTCTGTCAGCTCATGGCACATCAGCACCAGGTGCGGACGTCACTGCTGTACTTTCGCCATGTGTGAGCGTACAGCATTGAGGTATATGGAGCTCTGCAAGAAAGACAGGTGGAGAAAATAGAGAGAAAAAGTAGTCCCTACTTTTTCTCTGTATATTTCTTAACTGTTTAAATTTCAACCCAGTCATAATGAGTATTTCATAAAAATTCCAACTTTATGAAATACAAATTTTTCAAGAGCGGAGGGGGTGACAGTGCAGCTATCCACTATAGGGATACACAAACATTGTATAGTGTTAAAACCACTATCTAGCCTCCTTGGCCTCCCTAAAGATAGTTTAATCTTACTTGTATTCAAGTCTGAAGCTGCTGCCTCTGAACTTCCTCTGACATCATCAGAAGTGGTGGCCTGACCCAATCACACGGCTTCCCCATAGGATTGGCTGAGACTGACAAAGAGGCAGATGAGGGGCAGAGCCAGCATGATTCAAACACAGTCCTGGCCTATCAGCATCTCCTCATAGAGATGAATTGAATCAATGAATCTCTATGAGGAAAGTTCAGTGTCTGCATGCAGAGGGAGGAGACACTGAATGTTTGGATGCATTTTAGGCAGCCATGATCTCTAACAGCCATCTGAGGAGTGGCCAGTAAAGTTATCACTAGGCTGTAATGTAAACACTGCATTTTCTCTGAAAAGACAGTGTTTGCAGCAAAAAGCCTGAAGGTAATGATTCTACTCACCAGAACACATTCAATAAGTGGTAGTTGTTCTGGTGACTATAGTGTCCGTTTAAATACTGAATTATGTATACATGCAACTGAGCGCTACAAAAAAAGTTCTGTCCTTTTAAAATAAATACATATATAACATGTGGATGTGGGCTTGCTGAAAAGAGAAAATTGGAAACATTTAGCTGAACAAGTACAAAGTAAAAAAGTTGATGCTGCTGGGTGCAAAGCAGAGTGTATTATAAGGGAAACTTTACATAACTCGTTCCTATGCCATCTGGAGGCCTTGCACACCATATACACTTCAAGCAATAACCTCCATTTTCCACAGTAACTTCCAGCAATCTCTGACATACCGAGGGCAGCTTTGAAAACACTAAATTATAATGTGCATGGTCTTTTCTCTACTTCTGCTTTGGCTATATGTTTTGCTTTTTCTTCAGATGTTACTTTATTTTTAGTTACTTTTCCCAATGCAATTTTCTGAACATGCACTTTTTTGTGTATTGCATGTAGTCTGTTGGTGTTTACTGTGCATGTCATAGTATCAGGTTGGCCAACTAATTTTAGACAGTACAAGTTTGTTTTTAGCCTTCCTTTACCTTTGCTCTCTTACCCCACCCCTCCAGCAGTACACACTTTAGTGATCTCTTCTTCCTGTCCAATCTAGAGACCTCACACACAATATTCACTTCAAGCAATAACTACCATTTCCTCCAAGCACTATCCCACCCACCCATTCACACAGCCTGCTCTCTGCATACTTAATTAAACTTCTTTCCAGGTGATTGAGATGGTAATTGGGTAATACATCAATTATGTTGATGTAGAATTATTAAAAACCTTTATTGATCCTGTATTGAATTTTTGTACTAACTCCATTTTAACTACATTACATGACAGATTTTCCTAACAGCATTTAGAATATTGAATAGAGAATGTATTTTCTAGAAGGACATGACTAACACCGGAATTATCAAGTTCCTGTAATATGAAACAAAGTATACTATAGCTAGGCCATGAGAAAACTGCTCTAATGAAATGTTCTTTCATAAAAAAGACCCTGAACCTGACCCCGAGTCTGACATCACTAACTAACCAAAATGACGCCCAAGCCCCCCTTCCCACCGAGTAAGCCTCGTGCTGGGTAAGATGGCGCTTGAGCCATCTGTCCACACCCGTGTCCAAAATGACGCCACCTCCCGGTGGGAGGACACCTAGTTAGCCACTTAGTACTTGAGCCAATTGATAATATTGACTTAACACCTAATCCAATTAATGATGTTTATTTGTTGTTATCTTGATATTCAATGATGATGTAATTTTGCTCTTTTAAGGGTCTGCGAGCCCGCTTTTAACAGGATGCCATTAAATTTTCTCAAAGTGCTTTTAACCTGAACTCCGTGTGTCAGTGTGAATTTACTTCTGCGTTTAATCATCTCAGATTTGGACAGGAACAGAGACATTTGAACATATTTGTTTATTTTCAAAATAATCTACATCAATGTCACATCTTAGGATCCATGCAAATGCTCTCAAAGGCTCCCTGGCTGTTACTCTTACTTATCCTCCTGCTCCTTTATGTCTCCAATCGCTCTCAAATATCTTGCCTAGTACTTTGTATGAAAGGGCTGTAAAGGCTAGATTTTAACTCATGGGTAGGATCATCTATACCTTTTGTATCGGGGTTTAACTGTTCACTATATTTTGTTCTTTAGAAATATGAGTAATAATAATTCACTTCTGTTCCTGGAACACAACTGCTTCTCACTGTACCTCATTCTAGAGCTATGAGAACCAAATTAGGAGAAGAGGACTAACCACTTAAATCATGATTCGTCAACCTGGTCCCTACCGCCCACTAGTGGGCGTTTCAGGATTCCAGGTGGGCGGTAGGGATTTCCAGGTTGATAGGGCGGGCGGGTGCGAGCCGGCGGTACCCGTGCGACTGGGTACCGCTGTGACCATTTGCGGCTCCGACCCGCGCGTGGTAAACCGTCGGGGCCGCCTTCCAAAGTGTCCATCGGGTGGCCCATGCAGTCAGGGCCACCCGATGGATGCGGATTGTAAGGGGGCCCGGTCAGCGCTGGGTGCTTTAACAGAGCGACCGGGCCCCCTGTGATGACATCACAGAGCTGGGAGGAAGTGATTCCCCGGTCACTCCTCCCAGCTAAAATTGAGAGCCGCGCGGGAGGAAGCCAGAGTGGGAACTCTGACTCCCATCCACCTGAGCCACCACTGGACCCCAGGAAAAGTCACCCTCCTGCACCTTAAAGGTAGGAAACAGGAGGGTGACTTAAATATAGTGTGTGTGTGTGTGTGTGCGCCTGTCTTGTGTGTGTGTGTGTGTGTGTGTGTGCGCGCGCCTGTCTTGTGTGTGTGTGTGTGTGTGTGTGTGCGCGCGCCTGTCTTGTGTGTGTGTGTGTGTGTGTGTGTGCGCGCGCCTGTCTTGTGTGTGTGTGTGTGTGTGTGTGTGCGCGCGCCTGTGTGTGTGTGTGTGTGTGTGTGTGTGTGCGCGCCAGTCTTGTGTGTGTGTGTGTGTGTGTGTGTGCGCGCCAGTCTTGTGTGTGTGTGTGTGTGTGTGTGTGCGCGCCAGTCTTGTGTGTGTGTGTGTGTGTGTGTGTGCGCGCCAGTCTTGTGTGTGTGTGTGTGTGTGTGTGTGCGCGCGCCAGTCTTGTGTGTGTGTGTGTGTGTGTGCGCGCGCCTGTCTTGTGTGTGTGTGTGTGTGCGCGCGCGCCAGTCTTGTGTGTGTGTGTGTGTGCGCGCGCGCCAGTCTTGTGTGTGTGTGTGTGTGCGCGCGCGCCAGTCTTGTGTGTGTGTGTGTGTGTGCGCGCCAGTCTTGTGTGTGTGTGTGTGTGTGTGTGTGCGCGCGCCTGTCTTGTGTGTGTGTGTGTGTGCGCGCGCGCCAGTCTTGTGTGTGTGCGCGCGCCAGTCTTGTGTGTGTGTGTGTGTGTGTGTGTGCGCGCCAGTCTTGTGTGTGTGTGTGTGTGTGTGTGTGCGCGCCAGTCTTGTGTGTGTGTGTGTGTGTGTGTGTGTGCGCGCCAGTCTTGTGTGTGTGTGTGTGTGTGTGTGTGCGCGCGCCAGTCTTGTGTGTGTGTGTGTGTGTGTGTGTGCGCGCCAGTCTTGTGTGTGTGTGTGTGTGTGTGTGCGCGCGCCTGTCTTGTGTGTGTGTGTGTGTGTGCGCGCGCGCCAGTCTTGTGTGTGTGTGTGTGTGCGCGCGCCAGTCTTGTGTGTGTGTGTGTGTGTGCGCGCGCCAGTCTTGTGTGTGTGTGTGTGTGCGCCAGTCTTGTGTGTGTGTGTGTGCGCGCGCCAGTCTTGTGTGTGTGTGTGTGTGTGCGCGCGCGCCAGTCTTGTGTGTGTGTGTGTGTGTGTGCGCGCGCCAGTCTTGTGTGTGTGTGTGTGTGTGTGTGCGCGCGCCAGTCTTGTGTGTGTGTGTGTGTGTGTGTGCGCGCGCCAGTCTTGTGTGTGTGTGTGTGTGTGCGCGCCAGTCTTGTGTGTGTGCGCGCCAGTCTTGTGTGTGTGTGTGTGTGTGCGCGCCAGTCTTGTGTGTGTGTGTGTGCGCGCCAGTCTTGTGTGTGTGTGTGTGTGTGTGTGTGCGCGCGCCTGTCTTGTGTGTGTGTGTGTGTGCGCGCCTGTCGTGTGTGTGTGTGCGCGCCTGTCGTGTGTGTGTGTGTGTGCCAGTCTTGTGTGTGTGTGTGTGTGTGTGTGCGCGCCAGTCTTGTGTGTGTGTGTGTGCGCGCCAGTCTTGTGTGTGTGTGTGTGTGTGCGCGCCAGTCTTGTGTGTGTGTGTGTGTACGCGCCAGTCTTGTGTGTGTGTGTGTGTGTGTGCGCGCCAGTCTTGTGTGTGTGTGTGTGCGCGCCAGTCTTGTGTGTGTGTGTGTGCGCGCCAGTCTTGTGTGTGTGTGTGTGTGCGCGCCAGTCTTGTGTGTGTGTGTGTGTGCGCGCCAGTCTTGTGTGTGTGTGTGTGTGTGTGCGCGCCAGTCTTGTGTGTGTGTGTGTGTGTGTGTGCGCGCGCCAGTCTTGTGTGTGTGTGTGTGTGTGTGCGCGCGCCAGTCTTGTGTGTGTGTGTGTGCGCGCCAGTCTTGTGTGTGTGTGTGTGTGTGTGCGCGCCAGTCTTGTGTGTGTGTGTGTGTGTGTGCGCGCCAGTCTTGTGTGTGTGTGTGTGTGTGTGTGTGTGTGTGTGCGCGCCAGTCTTGTGTGTGTGTGTGTGTGTGTGCGCGCCAGTCTTGTGTGTGTGTGTGTGTGTGTGCGCGCCAGTCTTGTGTGTGTGTGTGTGTGTGTGTGCGCGCCAGTCTTGTGTGTGTGTGTGTGTGTGTGCGCGCCAGTCTTGTGTGTGTGTGTGTGTGCGCGCCAGTCTTGTGTGTGTGTGTGTGTGTGTGCGCGCCAGTCTTGTGTGTGTGTGTGTGTGTGCGCGCCAGTCTTGTGTGTGTGTGTGTGTGTGTGTGCGCGCCAGTCTTGTGTGTGTGTGTGTGTGTGCGCGCCAGTCTTGTGTGTGTGTGTGTGTGTGTGTGTGTGCGCGCCTGTCTTGTGTGTGTGTGTGTGTGTGTGTGTGCGCGCGCCTGTCTTGTGTGTGTGTGTGTGTGCGCGCCTGTCGTGTGTGTGTGTGTGTGTGCGCGCCTGTCGTGTGTGTGTGTGCGCGCCTGTCGTGTGTGTGTGTGTGTGCCAGTCTTGTGTGTGTGTGTGTGTGTGTGTGTGCGCGCCAGTCTTGTGTGTGTGTGTGTGCGCGCCAGTCTTGTGTGTGTGTGTGTGTGTGCGCGCCAGTCTTGTGTGTGTGTGTGTGTACGCGCCAGTCTTGTGTGTGTGTGTGTGTGTGTGCGCGCCAGTCTTGTGTGTGTGTGTGTGCGCGCCAGTCTTGTGTGTGTGTGTGTGCGCGCCAGTCTTGTGTGTGTGTGTGTGTGTGCGCGCCAGTCTTGTGTGTGTGTGTGTGTACGCGCCAGTCTTGTGTGTGTGTGTGTGTGTGTGTGCGCGCCAGTCTTGTGTGTGTGTGTGTGCGCGCCAGTCTTGTGTGTGTGTGTGTGCGCGCCAGTCTTGTGTGTGTGTGTGTGTGTGCGCGCCAGTCTTGTGTGTGTGTGTGTGTGCGCGCCAGTCTTGTGTGTGTGTGTGTGTGCGCGCCAGTCTTGTGTGTGTGTGTGTGTGTGCGCGCCAGTCTTGTGTGTGTGTGTGTGTGTGTGTGCGCGCGCCAGTCTTGTGTGTGTGTGTGTGTGTGCGCGCCAGTCTTGTGTGTGTGTGTGTGTGTGCGCGCGCCTGTCTTGTGTGTGTGTGCGCGCCTGTCTTGTGTGTGTGTGCGCGCGCCTGTCTTGTGTGTGTGTGTGCGCGCCTGTCTTGTGTGTGTGTGCGCGCGCCTGTCTTGTGTGTGTGCGCGCGCCTGTCCTGTGTGTGTGTGTGTGCGCGCCTGTCCTGTGTGTGTGTGTGTGCGCGCCTGTCCTGTGTGTGTGCGCGCGCCTGTCCTGTGTGCGTGTGTGTGTGCCTGTCCTGTGTGCGTGTGTGTGTGCCTGTCCTGTGTGCGTGTGTGTGTGCCTGTCCTCTGTGCGTGTGCCTGTCCTCTGTGCGTGTGCCTGTCCTCTGTGCGTGTGCCTGTCCTCTGTGCGTGTGCCTGTCCTCTGTGCGTGTGCCTGTCCTCTGTGCGTGTGCCTGTCCTCTGTGCGTGTGCCTGTCCTCTGTGCGTGTGCCTGTCCTCTGTGCGTGTGCCTGTCCTCTGTGCGTGTGCCTGTCCGTTATAGTGGACTATAGTAAGTGGGCTACCTAGCTCAGCCTTCCTACTGGGCATTGCTATAAGGAAGGTTAAAAAATAGAAAAAAAGGGAAAAAAAGGTGGGGAGGGGAATTGAGGAGGGAGAGGAGATGAGCTGACGCACAAATGAGAAATCATATTATGCGCAAACAGAGAGACCTTCGTTTGTTCCTTACGGAAATTGAACCAGATCTCATTAATCACTAGTAAAGGTAATTTCAATTTACTTCATGGTTTTCTCATTAAACTTTATAAAGTTAAAAACCTTATAAACCTGCATTAAGTAGAAATAAAAAAAATGTATGTACATTTATTTTTTTTAAAACACCCTCCTTTCTTAAAAATAATCCGCATTTGCGCGAAAACTGGTGGGCGGTAAGGAAATGTTTTCAACCAAAAAGATGCATTAGTGGGCGGTAGGTAGAAAAAGGTTGACTACCACTGATTTAAATACTGTGACAAGTAGATGAAGTCTCATGTACAAAATAACATAGTAACCACAAACCGTTTATCCGAGCAATATGGTAACTAATTTGCTAGAAAATCCGAGTTTAGATGTTAACTATATTTTCTAAACCAAATCGCATGTGGTGAGATAAAAGGTGCAAAATTGTACAGGCAGGCCACTGACAAACAGGGACTCCTAAATCCCTCCAAGAAACAAGTGCAAAGATAGCTGTATAAAAACAAAATTAAAATACGGCACTACAGTCACAAAGAGTGGGAAGGATATAATTACCAAACTGATGAGGAACGCATATAAAAAAAAAAAAAAAAAAAAACACAAGAAAGAGAAAAATATAAAAGATCATTATGGTTTGTGTTTTAAAGTATCCACTAAACCTTCATTTATTATTATTTCTATCAATTTTACACTACTTCTATATACATCATTGGATTTAATTCGGGGTTTTATTATCCTACTAAGACATATGTTTGATGTGTGGATATTAAGTTTTATATTTAGCATGATAGTCCGGCTTAAAAGTATGAACAAGAGATTGTCCGCCCTTGCTTAGACTAAAAGTTTGTTTGCGCTCCAAAGCGGAACGTGCGAGACATGCTGCTGGGGCGTAATGACACCCCATTTGTGCGTCCCGGCGCATGCGCAAACATCCGAAAGATGCAACCCGGCGTATTTAACCGCTGAAAATTGAAGTACACGCTCTTGAAGAAGTTACAAGTAAGACGAAATGCGTTGAGCAACATTATACCCAAGAAAGGACTGCAGCCCAGCGGTTATTTAAGAACTGGTTCCTGATAATCTAAGGTCAGTGGTCTAAGGTCAGTGGAGGAAGCCCTTCTGAGACTCAGGAATACCAGTCCGTAGTAGATTGCTCTGAGGACTAAGCCTATTAAAGATTGCTACGATCGACAAGGTGGTGTGTAATTTTTGACTTTTTGCACATATATTCAAGACCTTTAATAATAAAGATTTAGGAAAGACCAAACTGTGGATTCCACAACTATAATTAATCTTAAAAATATTTTCCAAGTAGTCTGGTATACACTAATTTCAATAATAAAAAATAAATAAATAAATAAATAATATATATATATATTAGAGATTGAGATATAATTATTTAAGGTAAATTACATCTGTTTGAAAGTGACACCAGTTTGGTTTTTTCATGCAGGCTCTGTCAATCATAGCCAGGGGAGATGTGGCTAGGGCTGCATAAACAGAAACAAAGTGATTTAACTCCTAAATGACAGTGAATTGAGCAGTGAAATTGCAAGGGAATGATCTATACACTAAAACTGCTTTATTTAGCTAAAGTAATTTAGGTGACTATAGTGTTCCTTTAATCTTCAAATAAAAATTAACTTTTAATGCTCCAAGTTAAAAATCAACGTTTCAGTTTTGACTATATATATATATATATATATATATATATATATATATATATATATATATATATATTTATTTATTTTTATTATTATTTTTTTTTTTCCAATTTCTTAGTTTACAATTTTAGTTTACACTACCTTGATACTTAGATTACATACAAATGAGCTTTCACTAGGATTCTAGAGGCTTAATGTGGCATACACAAGCACAAAAATATTTGAAATTCAATAGGGAGCTAAAATGTGTTCTTACCTTCTCCTTTTCACGATTGATTAAGAAAAATAGATACTCAAAGCTCCGAGGTATAACTCCTCTGAGATTATGCGTGAAATTATCAGATTCAGAGGGACCTAAATGAGAAAAGCAGCAATTTTTGTACAATTTCTACACGTCACTTCTCAAATGTAACAATTCAGGCATGCAATATATGTCTTGAATCTAAAATTACAGAACACGCTTTAAAAAAAAAAACAAAAAAAAAAAACCCACCTCTTGACCAATAAACATTTTTTGTTCTTCATTTTGCTATAGCTTACTAGCTATTACTATGTATTACTTTCTATACACAAACATTGCATTTTTAATGTAATTTTTGGTCTTCATATCACAAACATTTGTTTAGATAGAATATCTCTTATTAAAAAAAGTTGACCTAATTGTCCTTAGCTATACAAGCATTATGTTTTTACACTTATAAACCATTTTTGATCTTTACACAAAGCATTGGATAATTATGTAGTTTATTGGAAAAATCTTCTCTTTGCATAAATAGGTGAGGTGAATCCTACTGATAGTTATGATCCTAAAAAGATTAACGCAAATAATGGAGCTCCCATAGTCCTAGGCCCTGCATTGCATTGTCTGCATCCATCATAATGGGGAAGCCCAAGCACCAGAAGCAACATTCAGGTGCTTCTGGAAAGCCATTAGGGGGAGCAACTGACAGAGACCTTACAGGCTGTATTTCACCTGATCATGGGGCTAGAGGTTCCCCCACCTATTTAATTTGACCAT
Organism: Pelobates fuscus; assembly: GCF_036172605.1. Taxonomy (NCBI): domain Eukaryota; kingdom Metazoa; phylum Chordata; class Amphibia; order Anura; family Pelobatidae; genus Pelobates; species Pelobates fuscus. The sequence goes on along the minus strand of NC_086320.1, from coordinate 269,101,219 downwards.
ACCTATGAGGCTCTTCATCTACCTGCTTATAAACTATAACCACAATTTCAGGTGCTGGACTTGAAGAGGGAACCAATTACAGAACCATTTTAAAGCAAGAGATAGAGATATATACACATACATACACACGGGGACAGCCTATGCAGTGCATATACTATTTAAACATTTTTAGCATTGAGCATGATAATTGTATGAATATAATATATATATATATATATATATATATATATATATATATATATATATACACACACACACATACACATTTTGCATATATACACATATATCATTTCTTGCAGCTGTAAAATTTGCCATAAAGCTAAAGACTAAAAAAAGCTTAACATTTTCCAAGCCATTCTTTTACTTACAAAAAAAGTTATATGTTGGAGAACTGTACGCTTGCACACGCATGTGCAATGCAACTCTTTGCTTCATCCCAATCAAAAAAACAAAACTAATACTAACCATATTCATAGGAGAACAGTCACTGCTGGATTGATGTACAAAATTGCATATTTCCTGTTAGAGGGTTTGATTAACTAGATCTACATAGCACATTTTTGTTTTTTACAACATAAAAATGGTTGCACATTTTTGCATAGAGTACCATACATATATGTAAATGCTAACTGGAGAACAAAAATATCTTAAAGGAGATCTTAACATATATTAAACTTTAATGCCATTTAGCCACTGTGATGCAGGACTCTATCCTTTAGCATATTCTTTCATGGTATTAGCCATTGACACAGTCTCACCAATCATAAGCTCAGCAAGCACAGGTGACCTACCAAATCAAATGCATAGCATGAGCACACTGACCTGGTTTACTTTTGAGCAAGTGATGCCTCAAAAACCAATATAAAGAGTTTAACATAAAAATCAGTAACTATGAAGAGTTGCAAGAAAACTGCAAATTTTGGCCAACATAGCAAAATGAGATTTCAGGTGACAAAACCAAGGTATATTGGACATGCTTTCAAGTTTCAAAGAGCTTAAACTATTTTTAGTTATAAAGTAAAATATACAGTTTCTAATCACTGTGTTTGTTTACTTACCCAACATTGTAAAAGTCTTCCCTGAGCCGGTCTGGCCGCTAAAGGGATGCATAAATAAATAAGTCATCACTCATGCAGCTAACAACAACTGTATGTATGAATAGTTTATGCATGTTTTGCATTATATTGCAGTTGACTACTTTATTAGATCCTTTTCACATTATTTGCCTATGTGTGCACAGTAATCTAAAACTTTCATAAGCAACCGTGCTACTATTAACCTCTTTAACCAAACTCCAGGATGATTGATCCTGGTTACGTTTAAAATAGTAGTAAAGTCATGTTAACATCACTGATATGGTGCATAGCTTAAAAAAATATTTGGCAAGCTTTCTAGGACACAATTGGATTAATTAAAACTCTAAATCTCCCTTATGAAAACAAACAAAAGGTTGTATAATGTGCAGTGGCTGATGCAGCCAAGCAAAATTAGTTTGATCCTTCTTTTTTATTTACATGCTACTTAAATTTGGTATCACTTTTAATTAGTGATCGACTGATTATCCGTTTTACCAATATTATCGGGCGATATTTGGTATTTTCGGCAATATCGGTATCGGCCAATAGAGATACCGATATTGCCGACAATACATACATACATTACAAGCCCGGCGGTTCTGGGGGGGGCCGGCAGCAAGCTGTTACCTCCCAGCAGCTCCCCAGTGTAAATCTTGCGAGTCCCGCGGCCGCAGAGCCACGGGTTACCATGGCTCCGCGCGGCACGCAGACCGCGAGATTTACACTGGGGAGCTGGAGGTGCTGCTGGGAGGTAAGTAACAGCTTGCTGTGGGCCCTCCCACTGCTCAGTACATGCCACTGGACCACCAGGGAATTCCATATCCCCCTCCCTGGCCAGGTAACAAGCAGGCAGGTAGGGTGGACAATTTTTTTTTATAATAAAACATAAATATTAAAATAAAAAAAAGCCTCTCCCTTCACAAACACACCCACACACACACACACTCTGCATTCACTTTACACACACTACACAAACACACACTATACAAACAGACCCTGCATTCAGTATACACACACACTACACAAACACACCCTGCATTCACTTTACGCACACTACACAAACACTCACTGCATTCATTATACACACACACTACACAAACACACCCTGCATTCAGTATACACACACACCCACCCACACACACACACACACTACACAAACACACCCTGCATTCATTATATACACACTGCATCCACTACATGTGGCATGTATATTTTGTGCATTTACCTTTAGAAATAGTTTATTTTTTCAAAATGGTAAATGTACAGAATATCGGCAAGTTATCGGCCATCGGCCTGAAAGTTCACAGATTATCGGTATCGGCTGTGTAAAAAAAAAAATAAAAATATCGGACGATCCCTACTTTTGATATAAAATAAAATTAGGCATGATAAATGTGTGAATTGGCATTCTTCAAGATTATATCTTTGAAACTCTAGGAGTTTTGCTCACTAGTAATATCCCATGTATGTATAATAAAATGCTTCTTGGTTGACGTAGTTGTATAAAATTACTCCACTTACTAGGCAAATATGGTGCCATTGTAACCATTCATACACGATTCAATAATGTTTTTTGCCACACCTGAAAATACAGATTCCTAAAAGGAAAGAAAAAAAAATAAACATTCACTTTTTCACGTGGAACATGAAACACACTAAACAGGTTTTCAGTTTTAACAGCTTAGTATTCCTGGCACTATGGCATCCCTTTAATGTACAGTGCTGCTGATTTTTAATAATGTACTCATATCACTTGATACTCTACAATCACTATTGGATGCTTTCCCTGAAAAACTATGGTAAGGCAATCATGTTCATGTTTGAGGCAATATCCATGTAAAAGTCTACAGCAAAAAGGGGTCGGGAAGCTGAAATCTTTTATTATTATTACAGAGTAGGTCAGCTTTAACCAATAGTTCATTCACATGTTTCATATAAACAGGGTTCACATGTTGATTGTGATTAGTTAAAACGTTTAAATTACCTGAATAATAATTCACTGAGAATCTCTTACAATAAACACGGGCGCTATCCTATGTGAAGACACATTAGCTACATTTTATAATGTAATTGCTAGCATATACGAAAAATAGAGAATGAAGGAGAGACCACCTTGTGACAAGACGGGCTGTTCTCCTTCAAACCACCCCAAAATGAACGTCTATAGAAAATAAATAAATTTTATTGAAAATAACGGCATAAAAAAAACAAATAGCCTTAGGACTCATCAGAAAGTCTGGCCTATTAGCTGCATGGTATATCAATCACTAATAAATGTAGCAATATGCACTTAAACAAAGTTGATGCCAAAAGTGGTAATAAAGGTATAAACCACTATTAGATGTGGCAATCTAAACTTAAATTAAGTTGCTAAAAGTGATGGTTGCAATGCGAACTTGACCTTGCAGATGGCCAAAATGCAAAATTACTAGCTGCATGGTATATCAATCACTAAAAAATGTAGCAATATACACTTAGACAAAGTTGATGCCAAAAGTGGTAATAAGGGTATAAACCACTATTAAATGTGGCAATCTGAACTTAGTCTAAATTGCTAAAATTGATGGTTGTAATGCAAACTAGACCTTGCAGAGGGCCAGAGTGCAAAATTACTAGCCCAAACTTGAAGTCAAAAAAAGGGGTGAGGGGATAGTATGTATCAATCACTTAAGACTTAGACAAAGTTAATGCTAAATGTGATAATTGTAATAACAGGTCACTATTAGTTCTTTATTTTGGTTGTGCAATATTTTGACAAGCAGACTTATTGTTATGCCAGTACATAGTGTAGAATACAAGCATTTCACATGGTGTATCTTTGTGGCAAATAGAAAAAAACTGCACTTTTTTTTTTTGTTAAAAAGGTAGCATACAAGTAGGAACATGGTATCTCAGACAATGAGATGGAAACAGGTACATTAGAGACCTAGCATGTGGGCTGACAATAATTGCAACGTGGGAAAAACTGTTGTGTAACATGCTAACTTACTAAATTAATGATTTTTCTGAAGCTTAGTAGCCGCTGTGTACTTTTCAACAGGCTAAAGCCGGGTTTAGGTTGACGCTTAGTGTAGCGATTGTGTGTGGGCTAATCCGACGTGGTGACCATCTAAGCAGTCGCACAGAAAAAGTTACTAATGCGGGCTAGTTCAGTGCCCCTAACCTAGGGGGGCAACGGGGGGGGGGGGGGGGGGGGGGGAGGTATTGACGCCATATGGTGTATGGGCCTAGATAAAACCCTTGTGAGGGTGATTGTTCAGTTGTTAGACCTTGGGGTTTGTGTTTGTGTGAGTTCCTCCTGTTCCCCCTCCATGGGCATGTGGTGTAGGTGCTCGTGTGTGTGTGTGTGTGTGTGTGTGTGTGTGTCTGTGTGTGTGTGTGTGTGGGGGAGGGGGGGGGACGGGGGGGGAGGGTGTCAGTATGGCAGTAGAGGTACATTAACCTAAAAATTATAAAAAAAAAAAACCTGAGAAAAAGAAACAGTTATATCGAGGGTAGCTCGAATCAGTCCAGGTAGTGTTTGTCGAGAGTTCCAACCGTGTCTATACGTTGTGGGTGCCTGTGTCCTGTCAACATGGCCAAGTTTCAGCGCTCAGTTCGGTATCTTACGGGTCTGGTGGCGGTGTGGCTCTGGAGCGCGGCACAAAGGGTGTCACTGCGGTCGGGTCCCAGGTGCTTGTAGGTAGGCCAGGAGTCGTTGTCCTATCAGGCAGTCCCAGCTTTCGGAGGAACGATGTAGCTTCTTCCATGGCTTGTAGGATGTGCGTGGTCCCATCTCGTATGACTTGGATACAGTGGTCTGCTCCCCACCTGTATGTTATGCCAGCTGCTCGTAGTTGAGTGGTGACGGGGCTACAGGATTTTCTCCACAGCAGCGTCGCCCTGGGTAGATCCTGAAAGAACAGCAGTGCAGAATTCTCAAAAGTAAGTGGCGTTTTGTCCCTCACGGCTTGCATGATCTGAATCTTTTCCTGGACGGTGCGGCATCTCAGGATGACGTCTCGGATCAGGTTAGGTTTCGTGTGGGTCGTCGAGGGGAGACGGTATACGCCATCCGGGGTCAGTTTGCCTGCAGCTGGGGGCAATAAGGTTGCGAGGAGGCGTCTTGTGTAGTGGGGCAATTCCTCCGGACACTGGTCGGGACTCCCCTGATTTTTATGTTTTGCCGGCGGTGTCGGTCCTCCATAACTGCGAGCCGTCCCATCAGGATTCTTTGGGTTTGTTGCAGCTGGAGGACCGTTTCCTGCACCGCGTGTATCTTGTTGTGTGCCTCTGTTACCCTGTCTTCTACCGCTCCCACCTTCTCTCTGACCTGGGTTTGGTGCTGTGCCGGCCGCTGGAGCATGGTCCCGATATCCCTGGTATCGGACCCCGCAGTCGGTTTCTGTGACCGTCGGCCCATAGCCGGTTCGTGTGTCGGCTCTTCCACTTCTGGGTGACCTGCGTAGCTGCTCCTCAGGAGTGCCTCGAGGTCCGTGGTTGTCAGCGGGCGGTAGGCCTCAACTCAGTGGCGCCGCTTCTGCGGCTGGAAAAAAGGCATCAGCCGGTTCAGCCCCGCTTGCTTGTTTGGGATCTTTGAGTTGCAGGGTCGGATCGGTAGTATTTTGGGCGATATCTGGCAGATTAAGGGTCACTAAGGGAGAACTTTGGAAAATGGCATCTGTTCAGGTTTGAGTTCAAGCTCCGCCCCGCTGAAATCTTTTAATCTTGTGACACAGAGAGGCAATCAGAGATGGTGTGCTGTTGAAGAATGAGAAAGTTCTTCCAATGCAACTTTAGTTGTTTCCCAATAGCACAGCTATATCTTCCCAGACAAGTGCAAGAAATACTCTAGCCCTGAAGGTGGCATCCTAGATTGTTGCCAGCTAACCATCACCCTGAATCATGCAGAAGTAGCAACGGACTGCCAGAGACAGTGTACAGAGCATGGTAACATTTCACATTGGTAAATAATAGTTTACCCTGGTAGATGGCAATTTTATATTTATTTTCACCCTTCAATAATCAACGCAGATAAGGTTCCATACACTGTCCAAATTTCGTGAAAATTCCAAAGAGAATGTTTGTGACAAACTGCCCTGTCCTCGTGAGTTTGTCACGAGCTCCTGGAGAAGCCTGCCTCTTGCCCACAGACGATGGGCCCTGTAATATACACTGAAGAGTCTCCATTCGTGTATTTGGACTATCGTATATACTCAAGTATAAGTCAACCCGAATATAAGTCGAGACCCCTAATTTTACCCCCCCAAAACTGGAAAAATTTATTGACTCGAGTATAAGACTACGGTGGGAAATGCAGCAGCTACTGGCAAATTTCTAAATAAAATTATATCCCCCCAAAAATTATATTAATTGAATATTTATTTACAGTGTGTGTGTGTATGAGTGCAGTGTGTGTGAATGCAGTGTGTATATGTGATGCAGAGCCTTGGAGGGGGTGGGCATTTTTTTATTATTATTTTAATATTTTATTTATATTTTTTCGCCCCCCCCCCCAGGCTGGCAGGAAGCGTTTACTTACCTTTCCTGCAGCTCCTGTCAGCTCCCTTCTCTTTCCTGCGTTCCGGTCAGCTCCCCACTGCAAGTCTGTAAGGTTTGTAATGAGCCCGGCGGTCCTGGTCTGTATTATGGCAATGTAAGTTGCCATAATACAGACATTGACTCGAGTATAAGTCGAGTTGGGGTTTATATGGTTCAGTAACCGAACAGCCGCACAAATTGGAGACCACCCGGGAGCTTAAGCCTAATTGCTACTTTGTAGCAATTTCCACCGCAGTGTTCCAAGTGTTCGTCTGGGTGGCTGCATTTCCTATGGACGACTACGAGGCGGCAGCTATCTTATTCGCACGAACGCAGGCAGCGGTGTTTGGCCGTTGAGTTCATGGAACTGAAAACGGGCAGAAAACTCCCGAACACCGTTGGATGTCAAGCATTGCCTGCGTTCAGTTCCTCAACACTTAGAAAGACACTGTTCGGTGGAAACATTCCCACGAACAAAGGAAACAAGCTCCAGGGTAAGAATATTGACTATGTTCGGTAGTTTGTTCGGTTTTAAACTACTGAACTAGACCGTGAAATTAAGACTTCCAGGAAATTCCCGAACGCCTGAACCGATCTGGGCGATTTTTGGATATGTTGGTCACCAAGATATCAGGGGATGTAACTTTTAGGGGGTTGTTATGTATTTTAAAGTTACTTTTGGGGTGTTTGTGAAATGTGTGTTTTTGTGCCTGGAGATAATGGAGTTTTGTACAATTCCGGACTTAATTATCTCCCAGGAATAGGGGAGGAATTATCCTGTTTTCTGTGAGAGTGCTGGTCTGTGTTCAGAAATGTATAAAAGATTAAACGTATTGCAGCTTGTACTCCCAGAACTGTGTGTCATTTGGTTACTGGGAGGGGAAATAGCCAATTACGAATCACTGTTCCACTGTGGAGAATTCAACGGGTAAAGTCCTTGTAAGGACTAGAGCTCCCAGGACCGAGTGTCGTCCTGGAACCGCTCTCTCCTGTAGTTTCAAGTTACCGGTTATAACCACTATCAAGGTTAGTATCCACTCATTACACCCATAATTGCCATTCAACCCATAGAAGGTGCGTGAACTGGCTTACAGGGTCTAGGCTCTGGTCCTAGCTCACCCAAGTACATCCCGGTCCCGCAAGGCCATTTCCCACCTCAAAACAGAGGTATTGCCCCACGCACTAATCATAGTCAGATGCCTCATTAGCCCTTCTACAGTGCCGCAGTCAGGGCCACACGTTTTTGAATCTCTTAACAGTCATCGAGAGGCCAACATCCCGCCACCACATCTGTGGCAACGAACTTCCCCTCGGCCAAATCATAGATAGAGCCTCTCACCGCCACTCGGCACTAGCAGGGCCTCATCTGTCACTAATTAACAGTTAAGTTTTTCGCTTTGGCACTAGCCTTACAGTCCAGGCCCCCGAGCCTAGGCCAGGCACTAGCTCTCAAGGACAGCCATCAGGCGCTTGCACGGCCACTCAGGACACCCTTGCAGCAATCCTGGCCAACTTGCAGACCCTGAACAGCAGGTTATCTAAAGTGGAGAGTGCCATCGCCGTCCCAGGTAACCTCCCTGGCCTCTCAGCCCCCACCTCGGCAGTCTCTGCTACACCACCAAGCTCCCCTATACTTCCCCCTCCAGCACCAGCCACAGTTACGTCACCTTTTGTGTCACCAGCTCACTCCGTCCCAGACTCCATTAGGAAAGAAATCCTAGACGGGAAGGATGTGTTTCTGGTGTCACTACTTATAGCCTCTCAAGATGTGCTGGAGAACCGAGCATATGACTACGGGGATATCTCAGTGGTGCTTAAAACCAGAGATCCTAGGCTTAATTATCCATTCCGCAGTTCGTAATAGCCTTCGGGATATACCGCAACGTCATTTGCTCGGTATATCCCCACAGGAGAGAGGAACTAGACCTCCATCTTCATAAAGAGGTGGATTTGGGCATCAAGTACGGGGGCTCATCTTTTTACGATAAATCGGTATCAGCGAAAGCGGCGACCCACCTGAAGCAGTTTAATATTAGAATTAACTGGTGTCAGATGGCTACTGAATTATTCTGTCGCCACTTCGCTGGTCTGAGGCCCCAGTCTTGTGCGGTGTGTAATTCTACATCCCATACGGTTGATTTGTGCCCTTCTGAAGCTGATCCACCTCCACTCCCACCCCTCAGCCCACTTTCACCCCTCACATTAAACAAGCGGGTGGTCAACGGGATAAACTGGGTAGACCCATCTCCTTCTTAGGCAAAGCGCAGGTGTGCAACAATTTTAATGCTGGGTCATGCAGCCTCAGCGCCTGTAGGTTGTTGCACATCTGCTCCATCTGCTTCAGGGCACACACGAAGACCATGTGCCCGGCCAGGTGTTCTAACAAATGACTAAC